>NC_136270.1:46018583-46116083 GCF_964187855.1 Myxine glutinosa
AGGGCGACGGCTCTGCGGCATAATGCAGGCCGTGACTGTCCTCAAAGGCCTCGGCTGTCGGTGAGCCGTGGGAACGAACGCGCGTCGCCGTTCACACCCGGCCCGTGATCTCAATTAGAGGCATTGCTTTCTTTAACCAATCTCTCGCCTCTTCTTCCTCTCTTTATCTCTCTCTCTCTCTCTCTCTCTCTCTCTCTCTCTCTCTCTCTCTCTCTCTCTCTCTCTCTCTCTCTCTCTCTATCTCTCTATCTCTCACTCTCTCACTCTCTCTCCCCTGCTCTACCCGATTGGATGACCTTAGGACACCTTAAGGTTGTGGACCCACTGTTCAGAGGTGTTCTGGGTTCAAAGGGTTGAAGCCTCGATGTACGATGGATCTCCAGCACATGTTCTCGATGGTCATTGAATCAGGAACTTAATAAGCTCATTCACACTTTCCATCATCCACCCTTTTTTGTGGTCACCTGACGTGGTACCCACCTGGATTTAGACATCTCTTCATCCATTAATTCATTTTATTAGTGGAGGCTCCTTCCATTTGATTCACTCTTCACAACAAGTGTAAGCATCTCTTGGGTAGATTGCCTCTAGTAAGCCAAGATCACTTGTGATTGTATCCCAAATTTGGGGATGCTTTTGTGTGAGCCTCTTTGGTCCGGTGTAGCAGGATTCTCTCACTCCCCTAAAATCTCACTCTAGAGTGATTCTGTCCTCGGATAAAATCACTCTAGAGTGAACTAATCCTAGGACGGGCACACTCTAGAGTGTAATAGATTATCCGAGGACAGAATCACTCCCCCTGTCAGGATCAACACACTCCCTCCAGGATCAAAGCACTCCCCTTTAGGATAAAGTCAATCCCCCAGAAAGAATGGAACGATATATTTAGTTACTTCGGAAATATAACTCATAGGATGTTAGATATCGTTGCAATGATCAACAGAGCTTTTACGATGTATTTTAGTTCTTTTTTAGTTAGTTAGTTGTTACTTTATTTACTTTATTTTGTTAGTTTGTTATTTTTTGTTAGTTACTTTATTTTTTGAAATAAGTGAATATTATTATACTATCTATATTATAATAGGCGAAGGTGATTCTGTCTGTCTGTCTGTCTGTCTGTCCGGGGGTGTGGCTTACTCCGTTTACAGAGTAGCTCCACCCATTCTTGGAGAGGCTTCATGCAAACAAATATCCACCATTTTATTACCTCGAATAGCTTTGAGGCCTGGTTAGTTAGGCCCATTCTGTCTTTCTCTCTCACACAGGTTTATTTCAACTCTAATTCGATATATCGTTTCATTTTTAACAGTCGCTAACATAGTTTTAGACTCGGTTGAAGAGAATCCCATGAAAGTTTCCGTTTATGGAACGAAATGATTTCTCAAAGGCCTGTAAAATAAAGCCCATTCATTGAGTCACCCTCACGATTTTATCTCGAATTCACCATCTGATTTAATTTTTATCGATGGTTTTAGACTCGGTGTCAGAAATAATTGAGAACATTCACACACACACGGAAAATTGCCGAGATTTTTTTTTTTTAAATCGCGGCACGGTCGGTCATACACCGCCTAAAATAACAGACGGGAAAATGGCGAGATATATTAAAAATTCATGGCGGACTTTTCCATTTGATGACAATCGTCACGATGAAATATTTAATTTATACATCGTCACAATAATATGGAGAGAGGGGCACAGCTTCGTTCATGTATCGCCACAGACGGTAAATTGCCGACAGATATTTCTTCGTTATTATTTCATTCATCATTATTATACGGAAGTAAAGGTAATCCTGTTTAAACTGGCATTCATTCCAGCGAGGGGTTGGAGAGGAGCGAAGGGTTGGAGAGGAGCGAGGGGTTGGAGAGGAGCGGGGGTTGGAGAGGAGCGAGGGGTTGGAGAGGAGTGAGGGGTTGGAGAGGAGCGAGGGGTTGGAGAGGAGCTAGGGGTTGGAGAGGAGCTAGGGGTTGGAGAGGAGCTAGGGGTTGGAGAGGAACGAGGGGTTGGAGAGGGGCGAGGGGTTGGAGAGGAGCGGGGAGTTGGAGAGGAGCTAGGGGTGGAGAGGAGCTAGGGGTTGGAGAGGAGCGAGGGGTTGGAGAGGAATGAGGGGTTGGAGAGGAGCGAGGGGTTGGGGAGGAGCGAGGGGTTGGGGAGTGAGGGCCGATTGGAGAGGCGAGTGAGGAGCGATTGGAGAGGCGAGTGAGGCGTGATTGGAGGGGAGTATGGGGGATTGGAGAGGAGTGTGAGGGATTGGAGAGGAGTGTGAGGGATTGGAGGGGAGTGTGAGGAATTGGAGAGGAGTGTGAGGGATTGGAGAGGAGTGTGAGGGATTGGAGAGGAGTGTGAGGGATTGGAGAGGGGTGTGAGGAAGTATTGGAGAGGAGTGTGAGGAAGTATTGGAGGGGAGTGTGAGGAGGAGTGGGATTGGAGAGGCATGAGGGTGGAGAGAGGAGAGTGTCAGGTGGAGAGGAGTGAGGGGTCACATATAATGTGAAATAAATAAATTGTGTTCATTACATCATTTCTGGATCTGATGAATTGCCAGTAACCATTTTGTAAAACTGAATTTGCAGCATCTAAATCAAGATGTCGAAATGTCACACACGTCCATGCCCGTGGGATTCCCACGGGTGACCCCGCTAGTACATTTATATAGCGCCTATATCCAGTTCTCGGAACTGCTCAGAAGCGCTTGTTTCCTGGTTATCGGTACCTGAACACACCTTTGCCAATATACAAACATTTGAGTAACATTTTAAAACCCGTATTTAATATTTCTTAAAAGTGCAGTAAAGTTATAGAACGTAACTTAAAATGACTTATTATATGTTGAAATGAAACTATCCTTTCAGTATAAAACATCGTACATGTATCGTAATGATTACTGCGAATGCTCTAATATCAAAATATATCGTTATTTGAATGTTAAATTTATACTTTTCTTTATTTGATTTACCCAGTTTAATACAGGGATGCGAAAAACATTGTATTTTTATTTTTAGGGAGAGACGTTTACAAAGGACATCATTCTGCCCTGTTTATCAATTCATTTATCATTTTATGTTCATATTCATTAACTTTGTCATGGTTTTATGTCATTCGCATGCAATAAATATTGTTTAAATCACAAAATATATAGGGGGAGTGTTATAATCCTGGGGAGTCATTTGATCCTGCAAGGGGGAGTGTTAAAATCCTAGGGGGAGTGATTCTACCCTCCTACACCGGTATGGTTAGTACTTGGCACAGTAGCTTTCTTTAATGGACCGAATGATTTTAAACCCTTGACAATTATAAATAAGTTGAAGCTTTAGCCAGTAAGGATCTGATAAAATAGCAAGTAAGGATCTGATAAACGAGCTAGTAAGGATCTGATAAACTAGCTTGTAAGGATCTGATAAACGAGCTAGTAAGGATCTGATAAACGAGCTAGTAAGGATCTGATAAACTAGCTAGTAAGGATCTGATAAACTAGCTCGTAAGGATCTGATAAACTAGCTCGTAAGGATCTGATAAACTAGCTAGTAAGGATCTGATAAACTAGCTAGTAAGGATCTGATAAACTAGCTAGTAAGGATCTGATAAACTAGCTTGTAAGGATCTGATAAACGAGCTAGTAAGGATCTGATAAACGAGCTAGTAAGGATCTGATAAACTAGCTAGTAAGGATCTGATAAACTAGCTCGTAAGGATCTGATAAACTAGCTAGTAAGGATCTGATAAACGAGCTAGTAAGGATCTGATAAACTAGCTAGTAAGGATCTGACAAACGAGCTCGTAAGGATCTGATAAACTAGCTAGTAAGGATCTGATAAACTAGCCTGTAAGGATCTGATAAACGAGCTAGTACGGATCTGATAAACGAGCTAGTAAGGATCTGATTAACTAGCTAGTAAGGATCTGATAAACTCGCTAGTATTTTCTGGGAAGTACTTTTGGGAAGTGCTTGTGCAATTGGGATTGATGAGTGAAAAAAAAAAATGTTTTAAAAAATATTCGACAAAATACCTGGTGTCGATTGCAGCTTTCGCACATGCTATTCACATATATTCGCTCACATGCTATTCACATATATTCGCTCACATGCTATTCACATATATTCGCGCACATGCTATTCACATATATTCGCTATTCACAATAGCATATGCTATTCACATATATTCGCTCACATGCTATTCACATATATTCGGGCACATGGTATTCACATATATTCGCGCACATGCTATTCACATATATTCGCTCACATGCTATTCACATATATTCGCTCACTTGCTATTCACATATATTCGGGCACATGGTATTCACATATATTCGCGCACATGCTATTCACATATATTCGCTCACATGCTATTCACATATATTCGCACATGCTATTCACATATATTCGCTCACATGCTATTCACATATATTCGCTATTCACAATAGCATATGCTATTCACATATATTCGCTCACATGCTATTCACATATATTCGCTATTCACAATAGCATATGCTATTCACATATATTCGCTCACATGCTATTCACATATATTCGGGCACATGGTATTCACATATATTCGCCCACATGCTATTCACATATATTCGCTCACATGCTATTCACATATATTCGCTCACATGCTATTCACATATATTCGCACATGCTATTCACATATATTCGCTCACATGCTATTCACATATATTCGCTATTCACAATAGCATATGCTATTCACATATATTCGCTCACATGCTATTCACATATATTCGGGCACATGGTATTCACATATATTCGCTCACATGCTATTCACATATATTCGCTCACATGCTATTCACATATATTCGCTCACATGCTATTCACATATATTCGCTCACATGCTATTCACATATATTCGCTCACATGCTATTCACATATATTCGCTCACATGCTATTCACATATATTCGGGCACATGGTATTCACATATATTCGCTCACATGCTATTCACATATATTCGCTATTCACAATAGCATATGCTATTCACATATATGCGCTCACATGCTATTCACATATATTCGCTATTCACAATAGCATATGCTATTCACATATATTCGCTCACATGCTATTCACATATATTCGCTCACATGCTATTCATATATATTCGCGCACATACTATTCACATATATTCGGGCACATGGTGTTCACATATATTCGTGCACATGCTATTCACATATATTCGCTCACATGCTATTCACATATATTCGCTCACATGCTATTCACATATATTCGCTCACATGCTATTCACATATATTCGCTCACATGCTATTCACATATATTCGCGCACATGCTATTCACATATATTCGCTCACATGCTATTCACATATATTCGCTCACATGCTATTCACATAGATTCGCTCACATGCTATTCACATATATTTTCTCACATGCTATATTCACATATATTCGCTAACATGCTATTCACATATATTCGCTCACATGCTATTCACATAGATTCGCACACATGCTATTCACATATATTTTCTCACATGCTATATTCACATATATTCGCTCACATGCTATTCACTTATATTCGCTCACATGCTATTCACATATATTCGCTCACATGCTATTCACATATATTCGCTCACATGCTATTCACATATATTCATGCACATGCTATTCACATATATTCGCTATTCACAACAGCATATACTATTCACATATATTCGCTCACATGCTATTCACATATATTCGGGCACATGGTATTCACATATATTCGCGCACATGCTATTCACATATATTCGCTCACATGCTATTCACATATATTCGCTCACATGCTATTCACATATATTCGCTATTCACAATACCATATGCTATTCACATATATTCGCTCACATGCTATTCACATATATTCGCGCACATACTATTCACATATATTCGGGCACATGGTATTCACATATATTCGCGCACATGCTATTCACATATATTCGCTCACATGCTATTCACATATATTCGCTCACATGCTATTCACATATATTCGCTCACATGCTATTCACATATATTCGCTCACATGCTATTCACATATATTCGCGCACATGCTATTCACATATATTCGCTCACATGCTATTCACATATATTCGCTCACATGCTATTCACATAGATTCGCTCACATGCTATTCACATATATTTTCTCACATGCTATATTCACATATATTCGCTCACATGCTATTCACTTATATTCGCTCACATGCTATTCACATATATTCGCTCACATGCTATTCACATATATTCGCTCACATGCTATTCACATATATTCGCTCCCATGCTATTCACATATATTCGCGCACATGCTATTCACATATATTTGCGCACATGCTATTCACATATATTCGCTCACATGCTATTCACATATATTCGCTCACATGCTATTCACAAATATTTTCTCACATGCTATATTCACATATATTTTCTCACATGCTATATTCACATATATTTGCTCACATGCTATTCACATATATTCGCTCACATGCCATTCACATATATTCGCTCACATGCTATTCACATATATTCGCTCACATGATATTCACATATATTCGCGCACATGCTATTCACATATATTTTCTCACATGCTATATTCACATATATTTTCTCACATGCTATATTCACATATATTTGCTCACATGCTATATTCACATATATTTGCTCACATGCTATTCACATATATTCGCTCACATGCCATTCACATATATTCGCTCACATGCTATTCGCATATATTCGCTCACATGCTATTCACAAATATTTTCTCACATGCTATATTCACATATATTTTCTCACATGCTATATTCACATATATTTGCTCACATGCTATTCACATATATTCGCTCACATGCCATTCACATATATTCGCTCACATGCTATTCGCATATATTCGCTCACATGCTATTCACATATATTCGCTCACATGATATTCACATATATTCGCTCACACGCTATTCACATATATTTTCTCACATGCTATTCACATATATTTTCTCACATGCTATTCACATATATTTTCTCACATGCTATTCGCATATATTTTCTCACATGCTATTCGCATATATTCGCTCACATGCTATTCACATATATTCGCTCACATACTATTCACATATATTTTCTCACATGCTATTCACATATATTTTCTCACATGCTATTCACATATATTTTCTCACATGCTATTCACCTATATTTTCTCACATGCTATTCGCATATATTCGCTCACATGCTATTCACATATATTCGCTCACATGCTATTCACATATATTCGCTCACATGCTATTCACATATATTCGCTCACATGCTATTCACATATATTCGCTCACATGCTATTCACATATATTCGCTCACATGCTATTCACATATATTCGCTCACATGCTATTCACATATATTCGCTCACATGCTATTCACATATATATGCTCACATGCTATTCACATATATTCGCTCACATGCTATTCACATATATTCGCTCACATGTTATTCACATTTATTCGCTGACATGCTATTCACATATACTCGCTCACATGCTATTCACATATATTTGCTCACATGTTATTCACATATATTTGCTCACATGCTATTCACAAATATTCGCTCACATGCTATTCACATATATTCGCTCACATGCTATTCACATATATTTTCTCACATGCTATATTCACATATATTTGCTCACATGTTAGTCACATATATATTCGCTCACATGCTATTCACATATATTTGCTCACATGCTATTCACATTTATTCGCTGACATGCTATTCACATATATTCGCTCACATGCTATTCACATATATTCGCTCACATGCTATTCACATATATTTGCTCACATGATATTCACATATATTTGGTCACATGCTATTCACATCCAAAGAGTTTAATTCTCTACATTGACATGTTCGCAACAGGTAAATACATAGGATAGCTCAGAGGTAGCATACTTGTTTTTGACCTGTGTGCTATGTGTCCAATTTCTGTCCTCACTCTATACCGTCACCCTGGTGCTTTGCTGGCAGGACCAGGCATTACACGAAATAATCCTTCCTTTGGAGGGGATATTAAGCTGGCTCACCCATCTGCTAAAATTTTCTGGTTGAGTTAAACATCCCATGGTACCGTTTTGAAAATTAGACTCCACAGTTTGCCTGTTTCCTGGCCAATCTGAATTCCTTTCCCGATATACGGGGAGGTGGAAGTTTGGGGGCAGGGGTCCATTCAATCATTTTTTGCAAGTGATGAGAATTGGGAAAAGATTAGCAGGGCTATTGCAATGGCGGCGTTTTTGAAATGAATCCAAATTGGCAAAAAGACGTTAAATGACCTTCCAAACCAATCACAGGAATGACTGCCCGGTTTTGCTGCCTTCAGTTGCTAAACACTCAATTTTCATAGCCACGCTGATCAGCCATTTAATGTGCATTTCCGAGACAGACCAGTCGTACAAAAATATTTTCTGCAAGTGGTATAACAACAAGTATTAAACTTTAACGACACTCGGTAGAGCGCATGCCTTCGCTATGTTGAACAGTTTACATTTTGTATCCACTGATAGGCCGGATCTGGGTCCGTACCATTCGTCTTTGTCACATACCAAAATTGAATCAACTCTTCCTTGTCACAGAAGCAACTCATCCACCAAGTTTCGTCCCAATCCGTCCATACCTTTTTGAGATATTGTGCTGTATATCATTTTTTGCCCGATCTCTCAATGGTTAAGAATCACTTGAAAACCCGTGTATCTAGATCTTGATTCGGATATTCACCAAAATTGAATCAAGTCTTCCTTGTCACACACACAACCCATCCACCAAGTTTCGTCCCAATCCGTCCATACCTTTTTGAAATATTGTGCTATATATCATTTTTGGCCCGATCTCTCAATGGTTAAGAATCACTTAAAAACCCTCGTATCCTGATCTGGATTCGGATCTCCACCAAAATTGAATCAAGTCTTCCTTGTCACACACACAACCCATCCACCAAGTTTCGTCCCAATCCGTCCATACCTTTTTGAGATATTGTGCTGTATATCATTTTTTGCCCGATCTCTCAATGGTTAAGAATCACTTGAAAACCAGTGTATCTAGATCTTGATTCGGATATTCACCAAAATTGAATCAAGTCTTCCTTGTCACACACACAACCCATCCACCAAGTTTCGTCCCAATCCGTCCATACCTTTTTGAGATATTGTGCTGTATATCATTTTTTGCCCAATCTTGCAATGGTTAAGAATCACTTGAAAACCAGTGTATCTGGATCTAGATTCGGATCTTCACCAAAATTGAATAAAGTCTTCCTTGTCACACACACAACCCATCCACCAAGTTTCGTCCCAATCCGTCCATACCTTTTTGAGATATTGTGCTGTATATCATTTTTTGCCCAATCTTGCAATGGTTAAGAATCACTTAAAAACCCTCGTATCTGGATCTAGATTCGGATCTTCACCAAAATTGAATAAAGTCTTCCTTGTCACACACACAACTCATCCACCAGGTTTCCTCCCAATCCATCCATACCTTTTTGAGATATTGTGCTGTATATCATTTTTGGACCAATCTTTCAATGGTTAAGAATCACTTAAAAACCCTCGTATCTGGATCTAGATTCGGATCTTCACCAAAATTGAATAAAGTCTTCCTTGTCACACACACAACTCATCCACCAGGTTTCCTCCCAATCCATCCATACCTTTTTGAGATATTGTGCTGTATATCATTTTTGGACCAATCTTTCAATGGTTAAGAATCACTTAAAAACCCTCGTATCTGGATCTGGATTCGGATCTTCACCAAAATTGAATCAAGTCTTCCTTGTCACACACATAACCCATCCACCAGGTTTTGTCCCAATCCGTCCATACCTTTTTGAGATATTGTGCTGAATATCGTTTTTTGCCCAATCTCGCAATGGTTAAGAATCACTTGAAAACCCGTGTATCTGGATCTAGATTCGGATCTTCACAAAAATTGAATCAAGTCTTCCTCGTCACACACACAACCCATCCACCAAGTTTCGTCCCAATCCGTCCATACCTTTTTGAGATATTGTGCTGTATATCGTTTTTTGCCCAATCTCGCAATGGTTAAGAATCACTTGAAAACCCGTGTATCTGGATCTAGATTCGGATCTTCACAAAAATTGAATAAAGTCTTCCTTGTCCCACACACAACTCATACACCAAGTTTCCTCCCAAGCCGTCCATACCTTTTTGAGATATTGTGCTGTATATCATTTTTGGCCCAATATTTCAATGGTTAAGAATCACTTAAAAACCCTCGTATCTGGATCTGGATTCGGATCTTCACCAAAATTGAATCAAGTCTTCCTTGTCACACACACAACTCATCCACCAGGTTTCCTCCCAATCCATCCATACCTTTTTGAGATATTGTGCTGTATATCATTTTTTGCCCAATCTCGCAATGGTTAAGAATCACTTGAAAACCCGTGTATCTGGATCTAGATTCGGATCTTCACAAAAATTGAATAAAGTCTTCCTTGTCCCACACACAACTCATACACCAAGTTTCCTCCCAAGCCGTCCATACCTTTTTGAGATATTGTGCTGTATATCATTTTTGGCCCGATCTCTCAATGGTTAAGAATTACTTGAAAACCCGTGTATCTGGATCTGGATTCGGATCTTCACCAAAATTGAATCAAGTCTTCCTTGTCACACACACAACCCATCCACCAAGTTTTGTCCCAAACCGTCCGTACCTTTTTGAGATATTGTGCTGTATATCATTTTTGGCCCGATCTCTCTATGGTTAAGAATCACTTAAAAACCCTCGTATCCGGATCCGGGTTCGGATCTTCACCTAAATTGAATCACTTCTTCCTCGTCACACGCAAGTTATGCACAAAGTTTTGTGCTCACAGTCAAACAGGGGTGAAAACATAACATCCATCGGCGGTGGAAGTAACAATCATGCGTCACATATTCGTGTCATTCGCCATGTTAACAAACCCAATTGTACACACTTCTTATGACAATCCAAACCTGGTGAAAAGCAATTTCCGTTCAAACCGATCGGCGAACTCAGTTTCCATCAAGTTGTAATTTGCATCAATCCAAAAAAAAAAACTGTGCACAGCTTATTACAATCAGCTTTATAAGCATCAAGCCTGACTAAGTTATGGACTGGGTGCCATTGGAGCAAATTACTCCATAAATAAGTCCTGGTTCTTGAAAATACAAACAATTATTGCATTCTCCATGAATGGTTCTCCAGATAACAGCCTCAGATGGGAATTATTGAGCTGCCTCTCACAATATTAATCTTCATTCACTTTTACTATGTGTAAGTGTTCAGACATTGAGAATTTCCCTGAGCCGGTTGTGTTTGATGCCAAATTAAAGCGAATAAACTGCGCAATCTGTTCATGAGATGTTGAAATGAAGCAACAAAGAATAAGCAATAATTTGATATGGTATTTGAATTACAAGTTCTGTATTAAAAATTTCATTGATCTTGATATCAATTCAAGGCATAATCTGAAATCTTCCTTCCTGGTACTGTAAATTTAAAAATGGAACTTTCTTTATAAACATTTACTATTTAGCCTTCACAATCCAAAATAGACTGTTTTTGGTTGGAGTATCAAAGTGAGCAGTTGTCCTTCCTTGCTTTATTTACAAAAATAACTCGTTCTTAATTGGCTGTTGGCACAAGGGTTGGCAACTATGATTATGAATCACTTCAATGAGTTACAGAATCAGAATTAATGACTCAATGAGTTACAGTTACAGAATCAATGAGTCAATGAGTTACAGAATCAATGAGTTACAGAATCAATGAGTTACAGAATCAGAATTAATGAGTTACAGAATCAATGAGTTACAGAATCAGAATTAATGACTCAATGAGTTACAGTTACAGAATCAATGAGTCAATGAGATACAGAATCAATGAGTTACAGAATCAATGAGTTACAGAATCAGAATTAATGACTCAATGAGTTACAGTTACAGAATCAATGAGTCAATGAGTTACAGAATCAATGAGTTACAGAATCAATGAGTTACAGAATCAGAATTAATGACTCAATGAGTTACAGTTACAGAATCAATGAGTCAATGAGTTACAGAATCAATGAGTTACAGAATCAATGAGCTACAGAATCAGAATTAATGACTCAATGAGTTACAGTTACAGAATCAATGAGTCAATGAGATACAGAATCAATGAGTAACAGAATCAATGAGTTACAGAATCAGAATTAATGACTCAATGAGTTACAGTTACAGAATCAATGAGTCAATGAGATACAGAATCAATGAGTAACAGAATCAATGAGTTACAGAATCAGAATTAATGACTCAATGAGTTACAGTTACAGAATCAATGAGTCAATGCGATACAGAATCAATGAGTTACAGAATCAATGAGTTACAGAATCAGAATTAATGACTCAATGAGTTACAGTTACAGAATCAATGAGTCAATGAGTTACAGAATCAATGAGTTACAGAATCAATGAGTTACAGAATCAGAATTAATGACTCAATGAGTTACAGTTACAGAATCAATGAGTCAATAAGTTACAGTTACAGAATGAATGAGTCAATGAGTTACAGAATCAATGAGTTACAGAATCAATGAGTTACAGAATCAATGAGTCAATGAGTTACAGAATCAATGAGTCAATGAGTTACAGAATCAATGAGTTACAGAATCAATGAGTTACAGAATCAATGAGTTACAGAATCAATGAGTTACAGAATCAATGAGTTACAGAATCAATGAGTTACAGAATCAATGAGTTACAGAATCAATGAATTGCAGAATCAATGAGATACAGAATCAATGAGTTACAGGATCAGAATGACTCAATGAGTTGCAGTTCCAGAATCAATGAGTCAATGAGTTACAGAATCAATGAGTCAATAAGTTACAGTTACAGAATGAATGAGTCAATGAGTTACAGAATCAATGAGTTACAGAATCAGAATTAATGACTCAATGAGTTACAGTTACAGAATCAATGAGTCAATGAGTTACAGAATCAATGAGTTACAGAATCAATGAGTTACAGAATCAGAATTAATGACTCAATGAGTTACAGAATCAGAATCAATGAGTTACAGAATCAATGAGTTACAGAATCAGAATTAATGACTCAATGAGTTACAGTTACAGAATCAATGAGTCAATGAGATACAGAATCAATGAGTTACAGAATCAATGAGTTACAGAATCAGAATTAATGACTCAATGAGTTACAGTTACAGAATCAATGAGTCAATGAGTTACAGAATCAATGAGTTACAGAATCAATGAGTTACAGAATCAGAATTAATGACTCAATGAGTTACAGTTACAGAATCAATGAGTCAATAAGTTACAGTTACAGAATGAATGAGTCAATGAGTTACAGAATCAATGAGTTACAGAATCAATGAGTTACAGAATCAATGAGTCAATGAGTTACAGAATAAATGAGTTACAGAATCAATGAGTTACAGAATCAATGAATTGCAGAATCAATGAGATACAGAATCAATGAGTTACAGGATCAGAATGACTCAATGAGTTGCAGTTCCAGAATCAATGAGTCAATGAGTTACAGAATCAATGAGTCAATAAGTTACAGTTACAGAATGAATGAGTCAATGAGTTACAGAATCAATGAGTTACAGAATCAATGAGTTACAGAATCAGAATTAATGACTCAATGAGTTACAGTTACAGAATCAATGAGTTACAGAATCAATGAGTTACAGAATCAGAATTAATGACTCAATGAGTTACAGAATCAGAATCAATGAGTCAATAAGTTACAGAATCAATGAGTTACAGAATCAATGAGTTACAGAATCAGAATTAATGACTCAATGAGTTACAGAATCAGAATCAATGAGCCAATAAGTTACAGAATCAATGAGTTACAGAATCAATGAGTTACAGAATCAGAATTAATGACTCAATGAGTTACAGTTACAGAATCAATGAATCAATGAGTTACAGAATCAATGAGTTACAGAATAAGAATGAATGACTCAATGAGTTACAGTTACAGAATCAATGAGTCAATGAGTTATAGAATCAATGAGTTACAGAATCAATGAGATACAGAATGAATGAGTTACAGGATCAGAATGAGTATATGATTTGCAGTTACAGAATCACTGAGTCAATTAGTTACAGAATCAATGAGTCAATGAGTTACAGAATCAATGATTTACAGAATCAATGAGTTACAGAATCAATGAGTCAATGAGTTACAGAATCAATGAGTTACAGAATCAATGAGTTACAGAATCAATGAGTTACAGAATCAATGAGTTACAGAATCAATGAATTGCAGAATCAATGAGATACAGAATCAATGAGTTACAGGATCAGAATGAGTCAATGAGTTGCAGTTCCAGAATCAATGTCAATGAGATACAGAATCAATGAGTTACAGGATCAGAATGAGTCAATGAGTTGCAGTTCCAGAATCAATGAGTCAATGAGTTACAGAATCAATGAGATACAGAATCAATGAGTTACAGGATCAGAATGAGTCAATGATTTGCAGTTACAGAATCAATGAGTCAATTAGTTACAGAATCAATGAGTCAATGAGTTACAGAATCAATGAGTTACAGAATCAATGAGTCAATGAGTTACAGAATCAATGAGTTACAGAATCAATGAGATACAGAATCAATGAGTTACAGGATCAGAATGAGTCAATGATTTGCAGTTACAGAATCAATGAGTCAATTAGTTACAGAATCAATGAGTCAATGAGTTACAGAATCAATGATTTACAGAATCAATGAGTTACAGAATCAATGAGTCACTGAGTTACAGAATCAATGAGTTACAGAATCAATGAGTTACAGAATCAATGAGTTACAGAATCAATGAGTTACAGAATCAATGAGATACAGAATCAATGAGATACAGGATCAGAATGAGTCAATGATTTGCAGTTACAGAATCAATGAGTCAATTAGTTACAGAATCAATGAGTCAATGAGTTACAGAATCAATGAGTTACAGAATCAATGAGTTACAGGATCAGAATGAGTCAATGAGTTGCAGTTACAGAATCAATGAGTCAATGATTTACAGAATCAATGAGTTACAGAATGAATGAGTTACAGACTCAGAATTAATGACTCAATGAGTTACAGTTACAGAATCAATGAGTCAATGAGTTACAGAATCAATGAGTTACAGAATCAATGAGTTACAGAATCAATGAGTTACAGAATCAATGAGTTACAGAATCAATGAGATACAGAATCAATGAGTTACAGGATCAGAATGAGTCAATGAGTTGCAGTTACAGAATCAATGAGTCAATGAGTTACAGAATCAATGAGTTACAGAATGAATGAGTTACAGAATCAGAATTAATGACTCAATGAGTTACAGTTACAGAATCAATGAGTCAATGAGTTACAGAATCAATGAGATACAGAATCAATGAGTTACAGGATCAGAATGAGTCAATGAGTTGCAGTTACAGAATCAATGAGTCAATGAGTTACAGAATCAATGAGTTACAGAATCAGAATTAATGACTCAATGAGTTACAGTTACAGAATCAATGAGTCAATGAGTTACAGAATCAATGAGTTACAGAATCAATGAGTTACAGAATCAGAATTAATGACTCAATGAGTTACAGAATCAGAATCAATGAGTCAATGAGTTACAGAATCAATAAGTTACAGAATCAATGAGTTACAGAATCAGAATTAATGACTCAATGAGTTACAGTTACAGAATCAATGAGTCAATAAGTTACAGAATCAATGAGTTACAGAATCAATGAGTTACAGAATCAGAATTAATGACTCAATGAGTTACAGTTACAGAATCAATGAATCAATGAGTTACAGAATCAATGAGTTACAGAATAAGAATGAATGACTCAATGAGTTACAGTTACAGAATCAATGAGTCAATGAGTTATAGAATCAATGAGTTACAGAATCAATGAGATACAGAATGAATGAGTTACAGGATCAGAATGAGTCAATGATTTGCAGTTACAGAATCACTGAGTCAATTAGTTACAGAATCAATGAGTCAATGAGTTACAGAATCAATGATTTACAGAATCAATGAGTTACAGAATCAATGAGTCAATGAGTTACAGAATCAATGAGTTACAGAATCAATGAGTTACAGAATCAATGAGTTACAGAATCAATGAGTTACAGAATCAATGAGATACAGAATCAATGAATTGCAGAATCAATGAGTTACAGAATCAATGAGTTACAGAATCAATGAGTTACAGAATCAATGAGTTACAGAATCAATGAGTTACAGAATCAATGAATTGCAGAATCAATGAGATACAGAATCAATGAGTTACAGGATCAGAATGAGTCAATGAGTTGCAGTTCCAGAATCAATGTCAATGAGATACAGAATCAATGAGTTACAGGATCAGAATGAGTCAATGAGTTGCAGTTCCAGAATCAATGAGTCAATGAGTTACAGAATCAATGAGATACAGAATCAATGAGTTACAGGATCAGAATGAGTCAATGATTTGCAGTTACAGAATCAATGAGTCAATTAGTTACAGAATCAATGAGTCAATGAGTTACAGAATCAATGATTTAAAGAATCAATGAGTTACAGAATCAATGAGTCAATGAGTTACAGAATCAATGAGGTACAGAATCAATGAGTTACAGGATCAGAATGAGTCAATGATTTGCAGTTACAGAATCAATGAGTCAATTAGTTACAGAATCAATGAGTCAATGAGTTACAGAATCAATGATTTACAGAATCAATGAGTTACAGAATCAATGAGTCAATGAGTTACAGAATCAATGAGTTACAGAATCAATGAGTTACAGAATCAATGAGTTACAGAATCAATGAGTTACAGAATCAATGAGTTACAGAATCAATGAGATACAGAATCAATGAGTTACAGGATCAGAATGAGTCAATGAGTTGCAGTTACAGAATCAATGAGTCAATGAGTTACAGAATCAATGAGTTACAGAATGAATGAGTTACAGAATCAGAATTAATGACTCAATGAGTTACAGTTACAGAATCAATGAGTCAATGAGTTACAGAATCAATGAGTTACAGAATCAATGAGTTACAGAATCAATGAGTTACAGAATCAATGAGTTACAGAATCAATGAGTTACAGAATCAATGAGATACAGAATCAATGAGTTACAGGATCAGAATGAGTCAATGAGTTGCAGTTACAGAATCAATGAGTCAATGAGTTACAGAATCAATGAGTTACAGAATGAATGAGTTACAGAATCAGAATTAATGACTCAATGAGTTACAGTTACAGAATCAATGAGTCAATGAGTTACAGAATCAATGAGATACAGAATCAATGAGTTACAGGATCAGAATGAGTCAATGAGTTGCAGTTACAGAATCAATGAGTCAATGAGTTACAGAATCAATGAGTTACAGAATCAGAATTAATGACTCAATGAGTTACAGTTACAGAATCAATGAGTCAATGAGTTACAGAATCAATGATTTAAAGAATCAATGAGTTACAGAATCAATGAGTCAATGAGTTACAGAATCAATGAGATACAGAATCAATGAGTTACAGGATCAGAATGAGTCAATGAGTTGC
Organism: Myxine glutinosa; assembly: GCF_964187855.1. Classification (NCBI taxonomy): domain Eukaryota; kingdom Metazoa; phylum Chordata; class Myxini; order Myxiniformes; family Myxinidae; genus Myxine; species Myxine glutinosa. Next base: position 46,036,166 of record NC_136270.1, read on the forward strand.
AGTTACAGAATCAATGAGTCAATGAGTTACAGAATCAATGAGTTACAGAATCAGAATTAATGACTCAATGAGTTACAGTTACAGAATCAATGAGTCAATGAGTTATAGAATCAATGAGTTACAGAATCAATGAGATACAGAATGAATGAGTTACAGGATCAGAATGAGTCAATGATTTGCAGTTACAGAATCACTGAGTCAATTAGTTACAGAATCAATGAGTCAATGAGTTACAGAATCAATGATTTACAGAATCAATGAGTTACAGAATCAATGAGTCAATGAGTTACAGAATCAATGATTTACAGAATCAATGAGTTACAGAATCAATGAGTTACAGAATCAGAATCAATGACTCAATGAGTTACAGTTACAGAATCAATGAGTCAATGAGTTACAGAATCAATGAGTTACAGAATCAATGAGTTACAGAATCAGAATTAATGACTCAATGAATTACAGAATCAGAATCAATGAGTCAATGAGTTACAGAATCAATGAGCCAATAAGTTACAGAATCAATAAGTTACAGAATCAATGAGTTACAGAATCAGAATTAATGACTCAATGAGTTACAGTTACAGAATCAATGAGTCAATAAGTTACAGAATCAATGAGTTACAGAATCAATGAGTTACAGAATCAGAATTAATGACTCAATGAGTTACAGTTACAGAATCAATGAATCAATGAGTTACAGAATCAATGAGTTACAGAATAAGAATGAATGACTCAATGAGTTACAGTTACAGAATCAATGAGTCAATGAGTTATAGAATCAATGAGTTACAGAATCAATGAGATACAGAATGAATGAGTTACAGGATCAGAATGAGTCAATGATTTGCAGTTACAGAATCACTGAGTCAATTAGTTACAGAATCAATGAGTCAATGAGTTACAGAATCAATGATTTACAGAATCAATGAGTTACAGAATCAATGAGTCAATGAGTTACAGAATCAATGAGTTACAGAATCAATGAGTTACAGAATCAATGAGTTACAGAATCAATGAATTGCAGAATCAATGAGATACAGAATCAATGAGTTACAGGATCAGAATGAGTCAATGATTTGCAGTTACAGAATCAATGTCAATGAGATACAGAATCAATGAGATACAGAATCAATGAGTTACAGGATCAGAATGAGTCAATGAGTTGCAGTTCCAGAATCAATGTCAATGAGATACAGAATCAATGAGTTACAGGATCAGAATGAGTCAATGAGTTGCAGTTCCAGAATCAATGAGTCAATGAGTTACAGAATCAATGAGATACAGAATCAATGAGTTACAGGATCAGAATGAGTCAATGATTTGCAGTTACAGAATCAATGAGTCAATTAGTTACAGAATCAATGAGTCAATGAGTTACAGAATCAATGATTTACAGAATCAATGAGTTACAGAATCAATGAGTCAATGAGTTACAGAATCAATGAGTTACAGAATCAATGAGTTACAGAATCAATGAGTTACAGAATCAATGAGTTACAGAATCAATGAGTTACAGAATCAATGAGATACAGAATCAATGAGTTACAGGATCAGAATGAGTCAATGAGTTGCAGTTACAGAATCAATGAGTCAATGAGTTACAGAATCAATGAGTTACAGAATCAATGAGTTACAGAATCAATGAGTTACAGAATCAATGAGATACAGAATCAATGAGATACAGAATCAATGAGATACAGAATCAATGAATTGCAGAATCAATGAGATACAGAATCAATGAGTCAATGAGTTACAGAATCAATGAGTTACATAAATAACTCATTCTTAATTGGCTATACAGAAATAACAATTACAGAAATAACTCATTCTCATTGTTAATTGGCTGTGGGCACAAGGGTTGGCAACTATGATTTTGAGCCTGAACAACAAGAAAATGAACAGATTTTTAAAAAATTAGAATAAATATATTTTATCAATATGTTGGTGCAATGGTTGGTGGCTTAATGGTGATGATACTGAATTGCAATTGCAGAGGTCATGGCCTTAAATCCAGCTGATGGATTATTTATTAAAGATTTAGATTCTAAAGTTCCTGGAATTTCAGCGAGTCTCATCAGGAATACCATGCCACTGTCGAATTGGTGGTTTAAAAACCCAGCAGGCTCACCAATGATCTCCAGGGAGTGCTTTTAAGTGGTCTACGCTTCCTTTTTTCAATACAATAGTCAAGGCTCGTGGAAGAGCCGAGTGCACTGAACGGATCAGGACATAAAGCATGCAAAAGGAACAGTAAAGAGAGGGGGAGATACCAACATCAGAGTGCAAGGCCAAGATAGAGGGACACTTGGACAACCGATGGATGGCGGACGGGAACTAATGCAGGGAAAGACAAGATGATGCAGAAGGAAACTCCAAGGAGGGAAAACTGGACATTTGGATGGAGAAGGGATTGGGGTGGGGTTAACGAGGGTAGAAAAGACCATGATTTTGGATTGCGGATGATCTGAGATGGTGGTGAACAGATGCCTTGAAGACCTGGAAGGAAGAGTGCTGACCTGTATGCGATGGGGACGTCATACGCTCAGCTTCAGCATCAAAGATTCCAATGATCTTGAAGGCCTTGATTTCGATGGCGTCAAGCTGAATAAGATGTGAGGCAGGAGACGCAGCGCAAAGGGGAGAGCAATACTCCATCAGGTTGCAGATGAAAGCCTTGTAGGTGGATAGGAGCTCAGGTGTGCCAAGGAAAGACTAAGCACGACGGAGGATGCCCAGACGGCGACTGGCTTTGGAGGCCAGATTTGAAATGTGGTTTTCCCAGGAAAGATCATGGCAGATAGTGAGACCAAAAACCTTGAGTGACGGAACTTCTTGGAGAGGATTATTCAGAAAGTGGATGGGAGGGTTGTCCAGTCGGTCCTTTCGGAGAGACAACGTAAGAGTGTGAGATTTGTCAGGATTGAAAGACATGTTCCACTTGTTTGCCCAGTCTGTGATTTTGTCCAGGTCTGCAGAGAGTGAGGAGGCTGCAGACTGCCGATCTGAGGGATGAGGAATGGAGCGGCAGAGAGTGGAGTCATCAGCCAAGAGATGGAGAGGATTTTCCAGAGATTTCGAGAGATCATTGATGAAGATCAGGAATCTGACTGGGCCCCAAACATGCCTTTGGACACGGCAGCCTTGACAGGGAGAGGAGATGAAAGGATTCCGTAGAGAGCCACACATTGTCTATGAGAGTAGAGGAAGTCAGTAGGTCATGTGTGGAGTTGACCTTGAATGTCTTCGGCAGAGTTTGGAGAGCAAGGCAGGAAGCCATACTGTATCAAAAGCACAAGATATGTCCTTGTCTGATCTACATGTCATGTTCATCCACACTTTCTGGTAGTTAACTACTAATGCCCTCAGGCCAACTTTGGGTAAGGCAGTGAAATGTCGATGAAAAAGACAGTGCTTTCTACAATAGTAATTAGAATTGACACGAACGCATTGATGGATGTACGTCCACCCACACTAGATGTCAACCCACTGTTACCTTTGATCTCAATTAAAGGTCGCATTAAAAACTAGAACGCCACTCAGTAGAGCGAATACTCCCGCCGTGGGTCAAGTTGGAATCGTACGATTTCACAAAAGTTTGAGGGAGTAGTTCAGTGACAACACAAGACAAGACAACACAAGACAGACACTGCACAGATATATATATAGAATATATAGAAGGTAATTCAAATAGTAATAAAATAAAAAAAAGTAATTTCACTTACATTTTCGGATTCAGCGTTCAATTCTATATAAGTGAGTGTATTTTGAGGCATGTGTGAGTTCAAATAAAATTGTAAGCCAGAAAAAACGTTCGTTTCATTCCTTAGGGATACAACATGTAAAACTGGCCCAAACGTCAAAACAAAACTCGCTCATTTTAAGTCGTACAAGCTAATGCGACCACTCATTCTTCTGGGAAGAATCCCGTGCACATGCTGGTCACACTTATAACTCACCTAAGTCTTTATAAGTTCATCAAATACTGACACCGCGATTGACATTCGCTGAGGTAAATGTTGATATCTCTTCTGAGGTAAAAACAAACAAACAACAAAAAAAACAGTTTTAAAGCATTGTACGTATCAAACGATACATTTTATAAAACGGAGAAACCAAAATACACACTTTGGTTGTTTTAAAATGACAGAATGTCTTTATTAGAAAAAAAAAGAACCTTGAAGACGACGCTGCTAACAAAATACACCGCTCTAACGCATAACCACGAGTTTAAACTACATTTACAACAAATATGAAAACTATTTTCATATCACAATGTTAAATATAGAATATATAGAAGATAATGTTTATAAAAAATGAGCCCTAGCTTCCAATGGTAAAAAAATCCCCAAAAAATTCCTGGATCCGGAATAATATCCTGAGCTTCACCAAAAACTAATCAATTCTTCCTTATCCCAAGGGCAATCATCCCAACAACTTTCATCCAAATCCGTTCAGAACATTTCCAGATATCTTGTTCACACACACACACACACACACACACACACACACACACACACACACACACACACACACACACACACACACACACACACACACACGATCGAATGCATTACTCCCTGGCCGGAATAACCAGGACAGCACTCCGTAGAGAGCATACCTGCGCCGGACTGAACAGTTTACGTTTTGTATCCCACTGATAGGCCGGATCTGGATTCGGACCTGAACCAAAATTCTTATCGCCTATCCGACTCATCCACCTACTTTTTTCATACCTTGTCCACACCTTTTTGAAATATCATGCTTATATCGTTTTTTGCCCTCTCAATGGTAAAGAATCACTTAATAATTTAATAATTCTCATATTCGAATATATATTCAGATCTTCATCAAAATCGAATACATTTGTCCATGTCAGACACCAAACCTGTCCACCAAGTTTTGTCCAAATCCGTCCATAAGATTTTGAGATTTCCTGCTATATATCGTTTTTGGCGCTGTCTCTCAATGGTAAAGAATCACTAAAAATTATAAAACAATTCTCATATCAGGATCCTTAATCGGATCTTCACCAAAATCGAATTGATTCATCCTTGGCACACACTCAACCTGCTCACCAAGTTTTGTCCAAATCCGTCCATAACATTTTGGGATATCCTGCTGTATTTCGTTTTTGGTCCTATCTCCGATTGGTGAAGAATCACTTTAAAAATTTAATAATGATCATTTCCGAATCCATATTCAGATCTTCACCAAAATAAAATCGATTCTTCCTTGTCAGACACCCAACCTGTCCACCAAGTTTCGTCCACATCCATCCATAACTTTTTGAGATATCCTGCTATACATCGTTTTTGGCCCTAACTCCCAATGGTGAAGAATCACTTTAAAAATTCTATTAGCCGGATCCGATTCCAGATCTTCACCAAAATCTAAAACAAACAAACCTAAAACCTACAAACCTAAAACCTAAAACCTAAAACCTAAAACTTAAAACCCAAAACCTAAAACCTAAAACCTAAAACCTAAAACCTAAAAACCGAAAACCTAAAAACCTAAAACCAAACCTAAAACCTAAAACCTACAAAACCTAAAACCTACAAACAAACCTACAAAACCTAAAACCTACAAACCTAAAACCTAAAACCTAAAACCTAAAACCTAAAACTTAAAACCCAAAACCTAAAACCTAAAACCTAAAACCTAAAAACCGAAACCAAAAACCTAAAACCAAACCTAAAACCTAAAACCTACAAAACATAAAACCTACAAAACCTAAAACCTACAAACAAACCTAAAAATTCTAGTAGCCAGATCAGAATCCGGATATTCACCCAAATCTAATCATTTCGTCCTTGTCACATGCGCTACATCTCTGACAAATTTCGTCCGAATCCTTCCACAACCTTTTGAGATATTTTCTTCACAAACGGACAAACAGACAAACAAACAGACAGACTGACAGGGGTGAAAACAGAACCTCCATCTACCTTTGGTGGCGCAGGTAAAAATGCACCCACAACATTACAGAACCACCAGAACCCTTCACTGTTGGAACCAGGCACTCGGGGTTGTAGAGTTCTTTCGGTGGCGCCACACGTGCACTCGTCCGTTTGTCGAGAACATGGTGAAGGATGATTCATTTGCATTGCCAGGTGAGATGAGAGGAAGCAACGTGCATTGCCAGGTGAGATGAGAGGAAGCAACGTGCATTGCCAGGTGAGATGAGCAGTTTGTGCGCTGCAACTCCACTACGTATCCCGCTCTGTGGAATTCTCAGCGGACCATTTTTGATGAAACTGGCTGCTCGCGCCCCAGGTTGAAATTTACAGTAAATTGATCTGCAGTTGCTCACCTGCTTTTCCTTGCACTTCAAATGAATGCACGGATATCATGATCCTGGAGTATGTGCTTCCGCCCACTGCTGCCCTTTGCTGATGACGTCTTTCCTTCAGAATTCCATGCCGATATCACCGCAAACACCGTTGCTCGTGAAACATCAGGAAGTTCAGATATCGTTATTTAATTACTTAATTACTTCCCAGGTTATGAAAATGTAAAAAATATCCTTGTGCTCCAGGTATCTATTCCATAAAAGGAGCTGGGTGTCCGTCCTTCCATCCGTGCGTTGTGTGCATGCGATTCACAGACCCCTCTATACCCTTAGACCCCTAGACACCCTGAAGACCCCTTAATAACCTCAGACTATTTAGAGCCTTAAGACCCCCAAGACCCTTTAGAAACCGTAAGACCTCCTAAAACCACCCAAGACCTTTTGACCCCTAACACCCTTGAGGATGCAGAAGTCCATTAAGACTCTGAAGACCCTGAAGGCCCTTTTGACCCCTAGCACCCATGAAGACCTCCAAGACGATTAAGACTCCTAAGATCATTGAAAACCCCTAAGACACCCAAGACTCTTTCAGACCCCCCCACCCCCAATACCCATGAAGACCCTTTAAGACCACTAAGACCCTCGGTACCCTTTAGACACTGAAGACCCTCAATTTCCCAAAGACCCGTTAGACCTCTAAGACCCTTCAGTTTCCCTTACACCCCCAAGACCCTGTCAGACCCCATTAAGGTCTCTGTTACTCTTTAGTTAGACCTTTAAGACCGCTAAGACCCATCAGACCTTTTAGAACCCTAATGCCCCGACCCTTTAAGACTCTTTAGGACCCATCAGACCCCTAAGACCTCCTGTGTGAGGGCATGCTGCAGTAACCTGAGATTCACCAGACATAATCAAACCTCCCCTCCCCCCCCCCCCCCCCCCCTAAACCTTGTCAGTACCAAAAGCTAAGAAGGGGGAAAACTAGAGTTAATTAATTTTCCCTGCTTTTTTTTCATGTTCTACTCACCTTGTTTTGTGGCCGAGTCAAAGGTCGCACGTGGCAGAGAAAATGGTCTCCATGACAACAATTATACCCCATTATAATCAAATGGGATATTTTTGTAATTTTATTTTTGCCAAACCTCTTGATTTTTCCAAGACAAAGAATTGAAACGTCCACAGCTGATTTGTGCGCATGCGCAGTACGTTTGTATAAAATGTGGCCATAATTAGTCAAAGCTCAAGGTCAATGGCATCCAAACCATGTAAAACACCTATTAGGTGGCAATTAGAAAATGTATCAACCAAATTTGTTATGCACAACATTCCATCATGTAAAACACTTGATAGGTCAAATTTTCCAAAATGACCAAATTGCTGTTTCCATGGCAACTACTGTTTATTTGGATTTCGCAAGTCGCGGCGCAATGCGCGACATAGTATAGTTCAATAACGATAGTTGTTCTTCTGAGCGGACCGACCATTGTCTATAAGGTAAACGTGTACCACGTGTCACGGTCCACTTCATCACCTTACATGGAATTTCCGTTCCTACCAATACACCGCTCCAAAAGATTGTTTGTTAATACACCACTTGTTTGTTAATGACGTCATTGGCTTGTGCGCTTCATAGCTTCAGCCATCCAATCGTACGGAGCAGGAGTTAACGCGTCAAGGTAGTTTAGAAACATCAAAAGCATTTCTCACAGGATATGATGACGTCATTTCATCAAATCTCGAATGCACTGGGTAGGTTGCCACTGCTTTCCCAGTTTTGGTGTCATTTGAACCTGAGGATTGTAATATTACAGGTGAACCCGTGGAGCAAAGCCAGAAGAACCCTCCAATCATGAACACAACGAAATTCCTCTTAAAGGGACCACTGTGACATGTGTGTGTGTGTATATATATATATATATATAATATTTCTTTTGAAACGTTTCCTTGTATTTATGCAAATATAAGTTTTAACGTTATCTGCAAAAAAAACCTTCCAGATCTGAGCAGTAACCTCAGGTATCTGACACGTTATCTAATATACTTCAGGTAACCACCTCCAAACAATGTACATGGACCATGAAAGCAAATTAAATCGACCTCTTTCAGGCAACGATGACGTCATCTTCCAGACTTGCTTACATTTTTGGCGGGAGGTGGGGGGAGGGGATTTATTGACGTGCGAACGGTGTTTAACTCGGAAGCTGCAAATTAAATCGTTCATTTGAATGAAACAGTTCCTCCAAAATTCGCTGTTTTCTCCGTTAATTCGTCCCATGACCAAGCAGCTTGGAGAGCGAACGCCAAGCGGCTAAAGCACTCCGTGGAAATGGTTGATAAGGAACGGATAGCTTGGCAAGCGATAGCAAGCTGATTATCTCACCTGTGTGAGGCTGATTATCTCACCTGTGTGAGGCTGATTATCTCCACCAAGCTGATTATCTCACCTGTGTGAGGCTGATTATCTCCACCTAGCTGATTATCTCACCTGTGTGAGGCTGATTATCTCCACCAAGCTGATTATCTCACCTGTGTGAGGCTGATTATCTCCACCAAGCTGATTATCTCACCTGTGTGAGGCTGATTATCTCCACCAAGCTGATTATCTCACCTGTGTGAGGCTGATTATCTCCACCAAGCTGATTATCTCACCTGTGTGAGGCTGATTATCTCCACCAAGCTGATTATCTCACCTGTGTGAGGCTGATTATCTCCACCAAGCTGATTATCTCACCTGTGTGAGGCTGATTATCTCCACCAAGCTGATTATCTCACCTGTGTGAGGCTGATTATCTCCACCAAGCTGATTATCTCACCTGTGTGAGGCTGATTATCTCACCTGTGTGAGGCTGATTATCTCCACCAAGCTGATTATCTCACCTGTGTGAGGCTGATTATCTCACCTGTGTGAGGCTGATTATCTCCACCAAGCTGATTATCTCACCTGTGTGAGGCTGATTATCTCCACCAAGCTGATGATCTCACCTGTGTGAGGCTGATTATCTCCACCAAGCTGATTATCTCACCTGTGTGAGGCTGATTATCTCCACCAAGCTGATTATCTCACCTGTGTGAGGCTGATTATCTCCACCAAGCTGATTTATCTCACCTGTGTGAGGCTGATTATCTCCACCAAGCTGATTATCTCACCTGTGTGAGGCTGATTATCTCCACCAAGCTGATTATCTCACCTGTGTGAGGCTGATTATCTCCACCAAGGTGATTATCTCACCTGTGTGAGGCTGATTATCTCCACCAAGCTGATTACCTCACCTGTGTGAGGCTGATTATCTCCACCAAGCTGATTATCTCACCTGTGTGAGGCTGATTATCTCCACCAAGCTGATTATCTCACCTGTGTGAGGCTGATTATCTCCACCAAGCTGATTATCTCACCTGTGTGAGGCTGATTATCTCCACCAAGCTGATTATCTCACCTGTGTGAGGCTGATTATCTCCACCAAGCTGATTATCTCACCTGTGTGAGGCTGATTATCTCCACCAAGCTGATTATCTCACCTGTGTGAGGCTGATTATCTCCACCAAGCTGATTATCTCACCTGTGTGAGGCTGATTATCTCCACCAAGCTGATTAGCTCACCTGTGTGTGGCTGATTATCTCCACCAAGCTGATTATCTCACCTGTGTGAGGCTGATTATCTCCACCAAGCTGATTATCTCACCTGTGTGAGGCTGATTATCTCCACCAAGCTGATTATCTCACCTGTGTGAGGCTGATTATCTCCACCAAGCTGATTATCTCACCTGTGTGAGGCTGATTATCTCCACCAAGCTGATTAGCTCACCTGTGTGAGGCTGATTATCTCCACCAAGCTGATTATCTCACCTGTGTGAGGCTGATTATCTCCACCAAGCTGATTATCTCACCTGTGTGAGGCTGATTATCTCCACCAAGCTGATTATCTCACCTGTGTGAGGCTGATTATCTCCACCAAGCTGATTAGCTCACCTGTGTGTGGCTGATTATCTCCACCAAGCTGATTATCTCACCTGTGTGAGGCTGATTATCTCCACCAAGCTGATTATCTCACCTGTGTGAGGCTGATTATCTCCACCAAGCTGATTATCTCACCTGTGTGAGGCTGATTATCTCCACCAAGCTGATTATCTCACCTGTGTGAGGCTGATTATCTCCACCAAGCTGATTATCTCACCTGTGTGAGGCTGATTATCTCACCTGTGTGAGGCTGATTATTTCCACCAGTGAACAGAGGTTATGTTTTCACTGCTGTCTGCTTGTACTTGGCAAAAAATTTTTCCCCCGGTTGTGTTTTTTGTTTTGTTTGTTTGTTCACAGTGTGTTTGTTATTTGGCAAAATGTTTTTTTTTGTTGTAGGTATGGTGATCACTCCGGTTTGTGTGTTTGTCTGTCCGCTCACTTATACTTGCCTGCAGGTCACAATTTTAACCCGAACTTCACGAAACTTCACCAAATCGTAGAGTTCGTGGTCCGACAAAATCCTATATATTTTTGAGATCAAAAGGTCAAAAGGTTAACATAGGCCAAAGGTCAACCACTTTTTTTCCAAATTTCTAAAATCCTCAATTTTAATCCGATTGTCTTGAAATTTGAATAGGATTTTCATATCATCTTACTGAATTCAACCACCAACTATTTTTGAGATCATCATAGGTCATAAGGTCAACATAGGCCAAAGGTCAACCATTTTTTTCGAATTTCTAAAATCCTCAATTTTCATCCGATTGACTTGAAATTTGAAAAGGATTTTCAGTTCAGGTTATTGAAAGCAACCAATAACTATTTTTTAGGTCAACATAGGCCAAAAGGTCAACATAGGCCAAATTTCTAAAATTGTCAATTTTCATCCAATTAACTTAAACTTTGAAGACGATTTGATATCAGGTCACTGAATCCTAGCACTAATTATTTTGAGGTCAAAAAGATGCTGTACTGAGTGCCAATCTACTTTGTTCTGTTTTGCCAAGTGTCGCTCTATGAGTGATTTTTCATCTGTCTGTCTGTTCGTCTGTCTGTCTGTTAACAGGAGGATATCTCAAAAAGTTGTGGACGGATTCGGACGAAATTTGGTGGAGAAGGTGTGCATGTGACAAGCACGAAATGATTCGATTTTGGTGAAGATCTGGATCTGAGAATTTTTAAAATGATTCTTCACCATTGAGAGACAGAACCAAAAGTTATATAGAGCACGATATCTCAAAAAGTTGTGGATGTTCAGGGAAACACTCTTACCTTTCTCCATCGCGTCACATATTTTGTGTACCTAAACAGAACCTCGCTTTCCAAAGTTCGTAGCGAGATTGATGGAGCTTGAATGCTTTTGCATAATGTATGTACAATTGTACAGTATATGGGTTGTGGAGCGACCATACTTGGAGCAAGGTTATCAAAGCAAGATTGTAATAGTGTGTGAAGGTCTGGGTCATGGGATTGTCGACACAAGTGGGATATTGGTGTCACCACCTTTCCCCATATATTGTAAATGTTTTACGTTAACTATAGTAGGGTACTGTAACTATTAAAAGCTGTATTATGACTTTTATTCACTTTAATAAACATCGTGAACTGGAGGATACACCATAATATGAGCCATGGGCCAAGGGGATGAACGTGAGGACATGAAAGGTGTACAGTGTTCAGGATTCGAACCTCGTTTTCCACACTGTACAGGACCTTCAGAAAGTATTCACACCCCATAATGTCAAAGTAGATTTTATTTAAAGAATTTATTTTACAAATAATTAAAAATAAAAAGACGAAATGTCTTCAGTCAATAAGTATTCAGCCCCCTTTGCGATGACACTCCAAGTTGAGCTCAGGTGCATCCAATTTCCTTTGATCATCCTTGAGATGTCTCGACAACTTCATTGGAGTCCACCTGTGGTTAATTTAATTTATTTAGAAAGAAAACAGAAAACAATGTTGAGAAAGAAAAACACCTTTCTATACAAGTTCCCACAGTTAACAGTGCATAAGTTAACAGTGCATGTCAGAGCAGAAACTCTACTATGAAGTCCAAAGAACTTTCCTAGAAATCCAAAATAGAATTGTGAGGAGGCATACATCTGGGGAAGAGTATACAACAATTTATAGAGTGTTGAAAGTTCCCAAGAGCACAGTGAGCTCCATCATTAGGAAATGGAAACAACATGGAACTACCCAGACTGTTCCTAGAGCTGGATGTCTGACCAAACTGAGCAACCAGGAAAGAAGGACCTTGGTCAGGGCGGTGACCAAGAACCCAAGAACCACTCTGACAGAACTACAGAGTTCCTTGGTTGAGATGGTAGAACCTGCCTGAAGGACAACAGTCTCTGGAGTACTTCACAAATCTAGGCTTTATGGGAGAGTTGCCAGACGGAAGCCACTCCCGAGAAAAAGGTACTAAAGGTGATAGCACACCTGGACTTGAAAGTGCAAAATGGCACTTGAAAGACTGATCACACGAGGCAAAATATTGTGTGGTCTGATGAGATGAAAATTGAACTCTTTGGCCGAATGCAATGCGCAATGCCTGGCTGAAACCAAGCACATCCCTTCCCCCATCCAAAACCTTGATCTTTTCTACCCCCGCTAATTTCGGTCCCCTTGCGTTTTATACCTCTCCCCCCCCCCCCCCCCCTTCACACGCCTCCTCCCCCCAAGCCCTCTCCCTCCCACACTTCTCCCTGCTCTCAAATGTTGTGTTTGTGTGCTTCCCCTTCTCTCCCCATCTTGTCTTCCGCTCCCTCTTTTTATATATTTTGTTTGTCTGGTTGATTTGTTTGTGAAATAAATGTTAGCTCTTTCACGAGCCTCGATTCAGTATACAAAAAAAAACAAAAAAAAAACCCGACCACGTTTTGCGATCACGTTGTTCGTGATCACATGATCACATTGTTAAAAATGTTTAAACTTTCCCCTGAAGAACTGTATTCTGTCGTATATTATAACACCTTTTTCTTCTTCTTCTACAAAAGGATGCTTACGACTGGCTCACCAAATCTATTCATTCCAAAAAAAAAATCCCTCTCTTACAGTTCCTCTTTTCTACATTCCCGAAACTCTCCTGCACTCCATCCTCCCTTCAGCGTCCTCAAACGTATTTTTGACTCAAAGGTCTCAAGAAACTCATTTTGCAATAAATGTTCGTTTCCCATTAATCGTTCACTTTTCAAAATCCAATCTCACCCCTCCCCTCCAAATCTTCCCCATCACCCCTTCCCTCCAAAACTTCCCCATCACCCCTTCCCTTCAAAACTTCCCCATCACCCTCCCCTCCAAATCTACCCCCTTGCCCCTCCCCTCCAAATCTTCCCCATCACCTATCTCTTTCAAATCTTCCCCCTTGCCCCTCCCCTCCAAATCTTCTCCATCACCCATCCCTTTCAAATCTCCCCCCTTCCCCCTTCCCTCCTAAACTCCCCCCACACCCCTCCCCTCTGAGACTCTCCCTCGCTCCTCCCCTCCTAGACTCCCCTCTAACCCCTCCTCCTCAAAGCATCCTCCCCACTTCTTCCCCCTTCCAACTTTCACCTTCATCTCCCCCAACCTTCTGCCTCACTCTTCCCCCTCCTCCAATAACACCTCACTGAGCCTCACCCAATCACCATCAAACCTTTTGTCTGCCCCATTCTTCCCTTTCTCCAAGCTATTCTGAAATCTCTGACACACCTTCAACAGCTCTCCCTACCTCTTCCTCCTCTTCCACATCTTACCTTACCCCTCCCCCCCCCCCCCCGTTCTGTATCCGATGCTCCCCGTTCCTCTTCATTAATGGTATGGACCTCAAACATCCGGGGCCTTCGCTCAAACTTGACTGATCTCTCCATGCAGGTTGCTTCTGACAAACCAGACGTGATCTGCTTTACAGAAACTTTCCTCCTTCATGATGTCTCTGATTCCTTGGTATCTCTCCCAGGGTACTCCGTCCTCCGGTATGATAGACCTGAGCCTCGTCCTGGAGGTGGGGTTGATATCTTTATAAAAAAAACTCTCTTCCTCACTCGCCCTCTCTCCACCTCACCCCCAGGAATACCTTTGGCTATGGCTTCCCCTTCGCTCCCACCTTTTGTTCATATGTGTGTTGTACCGTCCACCAAACAGTGATGACTCCATCTACATCTCACTGTCTGATAATATGGATCAACTTCTATCGACCCATCCCAACTCTCTCTTCCTCATATGTGGTGATTTCAAATGTCACCATGCCAGTTGGCTGGGTGTGGGTACCTCTCTCACCAGCCATGGCTCTTCAGCAAAGGACTTCTGCGACTCACTGGGACTGACACAATCTGTCAATTTCCCGACGCGGATCTCAGTCAATGGAGCATCTTCTCTTCTGGACTTGGTTATGACTAACTTCCCTGAAAATGTCTGCTGCTCTTCTTTTGCTCCAATCGGCTCATCTGATCATGTGCTTGTTAAAGTGGACATCTCTCTGACCATTCTCAGAGAGCCTCCTCAACGTCGACGAGTCTGGCATTTCACTCAGGCCAACTGGCATGGTCTTCAAGCAGCCATCAATCATCTGGACTGGTCTCCCATCTCTACCGCCTCTGACATCAACTCATCCTGGGAATTCTTCCAAAGTAAATTGCTCTCTCTCATGCACAGATTTATCCCATCTCGTCTTCAGTTGTCATACCCTTCCTCCCATCCATGGTACACGGAATCTTGTGGTGAGGCTATTGCCCAGAAACAACTTGCTTTCGTCTCCTGGAAAGCAAATCCAATGGAAGGAAATCTCATTTCCTTTCACAAAGCCCGAAACAAGTGTGTGTCCACCCTCAGGAGAGCCAGGAAACAATATCTCTCCGTTCTCAGGACCGAACTCTCTTACCTGTCTCCCTCTTCGAAATCCTGGTGGCGTCTGGTCAAATCTGTTTCTGGTGTTTGTTGCCCCTCCATCCCCTCCCTCACCTCAAACGGCTACACGGCTGACTCCGCACGTGAAAAAGCTGAATGCCTCAACTCTGTGTTTGCCTCTAAATCTTGTGTCCCAAACCCATCGCTCTCTGTACCCACCGTTCCCAGTCGTACCCAGCTGCTCCTGGACTCTATGTGCTTTCCTCCTGACAAGGTGGAAAAGTTTCTGGCAACCCTCGACTCTGATTCTGCAACTGGACCTGACGGCATCAGCCCACGGGTCCTAAAATCCTGTTCTTCCGCTCTTTCACTCCCGCTCTCTGTTCTCTTCACCCTCTCTTTTGCTCAAGGTCATCTGCCATCTGCTTGGAAATCAGCCAACATCACCGCATTGCACAAAAAAGGTGCAAAAACAGATCCTAGCAACTACAGACCAATCAGCCTTCTCCCAATTATCAGCAAAGTCATGGAATCCATAAATGCTTCAGATATGAAGTCTTTCCTCTTCTCCAATGGCTTGATCTCTGATCATCAATTTGGTTTCAGACCTGGTCACTCTACTCTGGACATGCTGCTTCTGCTTTCTCAACAATGGATGCCTCAATGCCAAACAGGAAATTAGAGCTGTCTCCCTTGACATATCATGTGCCTTCGATACGGTCTGGCACCCCGCTGTGCTCCCCAAACTCTCCTCTTTTGGTATCCATGGAAATGTCCATGCATGGCTGGCGGACTTCCTCTCTAGTCGTAGTCAACGTGTGGCCCTGAATGGGTTTCTCTAATCTCCTCTTCCAGTTCAGGCTGGAGTTCCCCAAGGCAGTGTTCTGGGCCCTGTGCTTTTTCTGATCTTCATCAATGGTCTCTCTGACTCTCTTGGAAATCCTCTCTATCTCTTTGCTGATGACTCTACTCTCTGTCACTCCATTCCTCATCCCTCAGATCGGCAGTCTGCAGCCTCCTCACTCTCTGCAGACCTGGACAAAATCACAGACTGGGCAAACAAGTGGAACATGTCTTTCAATCCTGACAAATCTCACACTCTTAGGATGTCTCTCCGAAAAGACCGACTGGACAACCCTCCCATCCACTTTCTGAATAATCCTTTCCAAGAAGTTCTGTCACTCAAGGTTTTGGGTCTCAATATCTGCCATGATCTTTCCTGGGAAAACCACATTTCAAATCTGGCCTCCAAAGCCAGTCGCCGACTGGGTATCCTCCGTCGTGCGAAGTCCTTCCTTGGCACACCTGAGCTCCTCACCACATACAAGGCTTTCATCCGCAGCTCAATGGAATACTGCTCTCCCCTCTGGGCTGGTGCTCCTGCCTCACACCTAGCTCGTCTTCACGCTGTTGAAACCAAAGCGTTCAGAATCATTGGAATCTCCCGCGATGAAGCGAACTTCAAGGGCCTTTCACTCACTCACCGCAGGCAGGTTGGTGGTCTTTCCGTCTTCTACCGACTCCTCTCTGGCCTTGCCCCCCCCCCCCCCCAGCTCTCTCTGGGCTCTGTCCCCCAAATATTCCTACAGGTCACACAAGATCTGCCTGCAACCCTCTTATGGTTAAACTGCCAAAATCAAGACTCTCTGCTCACCTTCACTCCTTCATTCCTCTTTTCTCCCACCTCTGGAACAAACTCCCTCACTCCCTTCAATCCCACTCCACCCTCCAGGTCTTTAAAACAGCTGTTCACCACCATCTATCTTCCCCCATCCAAAACCTTGATCTTTTCTACCCCGGCTAATTTTACCCCAAATCCACTTTTTTGAAATACCAACTTCTGTCCTGAAAGTCCTTGGTGTCCTTGTTTTATACTTCTCCCACCCCCCCCCCCCCCCCCTTCACACGCCTCCTCCCCCCCAAGCCCTCTCCCTCCCACACATCTCCCTGCTCTCAAATGTTGTGTTTGTGTGCTTCCCCTTCTCGCCCCATCTTGTCTTCCGCTCCCTCTTTTTATATATTTTGTTTGTCTCGTTGATTTGTTTATGAAGTAAATGTTAGCTCTTTCACGAGCCTCGATTCAGTATACAAAAAAAAAAAATGAAAAAAAAAACCCCATCTCACACCATCCCTACAGTGAAGCATGGTGGTGGCAGCATCATGCTGTGAGGATGCTTTTCAGCGGCTGGGACTGGGAGACTTTTAAGGATAGAGGGAACAATACATGGAGCCAAATACAGGCAAATCCTTGAGGAGAACTTACTTCAGAGTGTAAAAGACCTTAGACTGCTGTGAGGATTTACATTCCAACAGGACAATAACCGAGGCATACAGCCAAAGCAACACTGGAATGGCTTCGGAATAAGAATGTGGAAGTCCTTGAGTGGCCTAGCCAAAGGTCAGACTTTCATCACATTGAGAATCTGTGGAAAGACTTTAAGATTGCTGTTCATCGACGATTCCCATCCACCTTCACGGAGCTTGAGCAAATCTGCAAGGAAGAATTGGAGAAACTCCCCAAATCCAGATGTGCAAAGATGCTGCAGACAAAGCCAAGAAGACTCGAAGCTGTAATCCCTGCCAAAGGCACTTCTTTGAAGTATTGACTTGGGTCAATTCTGAAAATTATGTAAAGTTGTATTTCTGTATTTAATTTTTAATTGTTTCGTAAAATTTTATTTTAAAAAAAACCCACTGACATTATGGGGTATTATGTGTAGATCAGGGACAAAAATCTTAATTTAATCCATTTTAAATTCAGGCTGTGACACAACAAAGTGTGAAAAAGTCAAGAGGTGTGAATACTTTTTGAAGGTAAACTAATTCGCTGTCCACGTTCCCAGTTCACTGCAATAGATTTAACTTTTTCAAAGACCGCTGAGGATGAGGAATCATCATCATTGGCAAACATCCGTGAGCAAAGCGTACATTTATTACCTCCTCCACCGAAGGTGAGCGAAGGTTATGATTTCACCCTTGTCTGTCTGTCTGCCTGTGTGTAAACAGGACATCTCAAAAGGTTGTGGATGGATTCAGACGGGATTTGGTGGAGAGGTTGGGCGCGTGACAATGAAGAATCGATTCGATTTTGGGGAAGATCCGGATCTGGATACTAAAATTTTAAAAAGTGATTCTTCCTCATTGAGTGAGAGGGTGAAAAGCGGTCTCCATAGCACGATATCTCAAAAAGTTATGGACGGATTCAGACGAAACTTGGTAGACAGGTTGGGTGGTGGAAAAGAACCAATGGATGCAATTTTGGTGAACATCCGAATCCGGATCCGGATAATTTAAATTATCAAGTGATTCTTCACCATTGAGTTCTTGGGCTAAACACGTGATACATGATATTTTACAAAAACACAGATATAAAGTATGATATTTCAAGAAGTTGTGGACGAGTTATGACAGAACTTGGTGGATGAGTTGGTTCGGTGACAAGAACAAGAGATTAGATTTTGGTTCAGGACCGAATCCAGATCCAGCCAGTGGGATACAAAAGGTAAACTGTTCAAATTGGCGGAGGTATGCGCTCCACCGAGTACCGTTCTAGTTACCTGCACCACCAAAGGTGGATGGAGGTTATGTTTTCACCCCTGTCTGTTTGTCTGTCCGTTTGTTTGTGAACGAAATATCTCAAAAAGTTGTGAACGGATTCGGATGAAATTTGGCAGAGATGTAGCGTATATGACAAGGCCGAAATGATTTGATTTTGGTGAAGATCCGGATTCGGATCCGGCTACTAGAAATTTTTAAGTGATTCTTCACCATTGGAAGCTCGGGCCAAAAACGATACATAGCAGGATCTCTCAAAAAGTTGTGGACTGAGTTGGACGAAACGTGGTGGACAGGTTGGGTGTCCGACAAGGACGATTCGATTCGATTTTGATGAAGATCTGAATATGGATTTGGATATGAGAATTATTTAATTCTTTAAGTGATTCTTCACCATTGAGAGATCGGTCTAAAACCAACATATAGCAGGATATCTCCAAATGTTATTGACTGATTTGCACGAAACTAGTTGGACAGGTTGTGTATGTGACAAGGAAGAATCGATTCCATTTTGGTGAAGATCCGGATCCGGCTAGTGAATTTTAAAAGTGATTCTTCACCAATGGGAGATAGGGTGAACGAGGTGGGGGTATGTTGTCTACCGAGTGTCGTTCTAGTTAATATAGAGATCCAGACCTCGGTGTCGCCTTGATCCACACACGTGTGCTTGAGCCTGAGGCACCTTGTGTTTTGGGGTCCGAGGCGTCGCATGGTGTACGACCCCGATGCCAAGCACGCAGACGCATTGTTACGGACCCCGCCGTGCCGACCCGTCCCTGGGAGTTATTGCCAAAAGGCCGGACCCCCGGAGAAAAGGCGGGATTAAAAAAGGCACTTGAACGGCAGGGACACGTCCGGCCTCTGTCTCATTTGGCACAGCTGTTGGCACCGGGGCCGTCCGTGGCTCCATGAATCGCCCGATCGCCGTTATTATTCCTTCCGCACGATTCCTGCCCGTTTCTCATTCACTTCGGTACTTCCCGGTGTCCACAGGAATCGTCCTGAGCACTACGAATCGTTACCACAAATGAACTCATTTACCGTCTGTCTGCGCATTTTGTTTCCGGACACCGTCGTGATTTCAAATGCGAAAGGTCCAAAGGCGTTGGGGCCAATGCAGCATTTTGTGCCCTTTTATTTATTTTTACAAGACCCATCGCACCCACTTCATCATCGTTTTGGTTTTAATTCGTGTTACACTTTCTTTGTGCTGTTGATTTAGAGACAACCATTTGGACAAAATGCAATTCATATGTTCAATATCAATGCAAAAAGAGTTTGTTGCAGTGACATCACTCCCAAGGTTTTTCTTTTTTGCAATTGCCAGGGAATGTAAAATTTCCATGTTCTTTTTAATAAATGCGTAAATGAACGAGTGCTGGTGTCACCTCTGCAGCGTGCACACCTGTTCTCAGAAAAGTTTCCAAAAATGTCCTCCAAACGCAGGTCCGCCAAACACCGTGGTATTAATTTTTGATGCAAGTGCGAGTATGTCGGCTTATCCTCTTCGATAGGATGTAATAATAAAGAAATAAAATAATAAAAAATAATTGCAGGATGTTTAGTATTCGCACGTTTAGTAATATCGTGATGGAGGGATGAACAGGTGAGGACACCGATTGCAAGTTGTTCACGCATAGGTGGGCACGGCCCATTTTGGGTAAATCCGGTCACCTTTACCACCTTGACTCGCCATCACGAATCACCGGGACGGTGGCAAACGAACACCACGAGACACATTCGTGTATATCGAGTCAATTCATTTTATTGGAATGTCACTCGTTTGTGGAGTAGAAGGGCGCGAACAGTACACGGTGGCCATACTGTACGCACACATCACCTCGCAAGAGCCATATAAATAAAAAGCACGATTGTTGCAGCAAAAGATGAATGGGATGTGCAAAAGCCATACAAGCAAAATAAAAATCATACAATTGTGGACATTTCGATGTCCCGATGTTTCGGTTGTATTGTATTGATTGATGTCCCCAGTGTGCCCGATTCGATGTTTGTCGTCCAAAAACATTGTTTGTAAAACTTTGCTCCATACAATGTAACAGGTGGATTAACACCCACATGCGTGGTATAAAATGATTCTGCATGACCGAGATCGAGACAAGACAAAAAAAGTTTAAAAATATATATATAAAAGCAATAAACCAAAAAAAATGACCTTTTTGTCTCACCCTGGTAGAGGAGCGGAGTATTAGTATTACAATTAGGCTCCGGGCCAGGTATGGTCCATCTGCACCCCCCCCCCCCCCCCCCCCCACAACTCTCCGACCCTGGGTTTTTCTGAACCATTGGGGTGTCCTGGGGTGGAAATCAACTGGTAACAGTAAATAAACTTGGACTCACTACCCATTTGGTACCTATATTGGATGGTACCCTCAAAACAGCATATTTTTAAATCCGCGTTGCGCCATATTCGACACACGTGTTCTTTTGGTATTTGTGCCTGCTAATATTAACTCAGAATAAAAAGTTATATACCAAAAGAAAGCTGTTCATCTACTGATCATCATAGAATATTGACACATTACTTATAATGGTACCTTAATGGTCATAACTAGTGCTGAATAGCAGTACCCCACTTTAACGTAACATAATTCGGTATCGACCGTACTATTTCATCTTACACACATAATATGAACACATTACACCTGATATGCTTACATATATATTTTATTGGCTTTCTCCTGTATATCAGCTTTAATTTGATACCAGATACATCCCCATAGCTTCAATTCTCTTTTTTATACAGCGTGTCAAAGATACTACCTGTTTCGCGGGAACCATGAATCATATAATCTCGGTAACAGTCTTTGTCTATATTCAAAAGAACTGCCTATTACACTTATAAATGTCATTCATAATCGAATATCATAATCATACTGCCATCTTATTAACATATTAAACAAGAAAAACTTGTTTATTAATCACAGTAGTTTTTAATATCATCATATTAATATTCATACACTGGGTCAAACACCTTCCACAGAACAGTAACAATGTAATGCTCGAATATTTACTGTAAAAGTAAAAATATTTCTTATTTGAAACTAAATTTTAACATCCCATTGAAAAAATTTTTAGTATCGAATATTTTGATGATAAACCAAACATTATTGCTCAACAACAGATATCATAATAATATTAACAGTCAGTTTTATCCCTACAATTACATATGTATGTCGTACACTCAGTTAACCACATTATATCATATAATACAAGTATCCACTCTCAAAAGAACACAAACAAACAATTGCATTTTGTTAATTATCAACAAAAGTCAAACACTGCATGAGTGCAGTCAAGTTGGCTTGCTTGCACGAATGGCATATGTCCATCATGATCAGTCATCGTCACTGTCACTTTCATCGGTATCACTGTACAAAACACGATTCATATCATCAGGTGTTTCATCACCTGATTCATCATCACTCTCATCGTCGTCTGACATGACCTGAGCTATATCAGCCAGCTCACGCGGAAGCATGTCTCCATCATACCAGAGAGGATCCAGGCAGCCTTTCTCCTCTTCCCAGCCATGGCCTGGACTTGCTTTGGGAATCCTTGGTCGAGGAACGTGAGCTCTCTTCCAAATTCCCACTTGGTGGTTGACCCTTCGGATGTGCTGTGTGAGGCTCCTCATACATGGTGGAATATTGGCCATGTCTACATTGCCTGAGGGTAGGTGACGATTCTCCTTGGCACATAGCTCATTTATTCTCAGGAGTCGCAGATCATCAACGTGTGATACCTTTCCTCTTCCATACATGGCACATGTGAAGCTGTCTAGTTGATTGTTCAGCTCTTCTGGCACATCCCACGTATCTCCAAGCTTGTTGAGAATAGGGATGTATTGCGGCAGACGAAGCAGCGTTTTAACAGGTTTGATTTTTCCAATCCCTCGGAAAGCGCTAGTGCTGTCACAACCGCTGTAGGCGTGAAGTGCCATAAGAGCAGTACTCTTCTCTTGGCCGAAGTCTGCTGCGAGTTTACTGACGTTTATTAGCCTCTGCTTGTTTCCTGTGCCTGTGTCAAACAGTATCTTTATGTCGTTTATCGATGCGGCGTAGTGCAGTAAGATGAAGAATACATCCGAGTCTGGGCTCTTCACTCGAACAAACTCATATTTCTGGCTCCTGGCGTAGTTTACGTATAATATCACGCGCGAGTCTGTTTCTTCTTGAGACGATTCCAGCTGAGGCAACTCTTTGGCATTTGTTGTCTGACCATCTGTGGATGTGAGTTGGTATGCCTTCCCTTCACATATCAAGATCACTTTTCGACCATGGCACCGAGAAGCATACTGGTCACTGTTCCAGAGCCTGAGTAGCAGTCGGATGAACTGGATTTTATTCTCGTCGTTCGAGAGAAACATTTTCCAATCTTGCGGTTTCTTTGTAGCTTCTCCTTTTAGAATCAACTTTTCTCCACAGCCGCGACGTCGCCTCTCCATCGACTTCACTGATCCAGGTAGGTATTGATCTGTGCTGAACACCACATCTCCTGTCTTACTGATGATGTCAAAGACCTTGGAACAGATCTGGCTGAAGTTGTTAGGAATGTCTTTTAGATAGTAGAAGGTGGCATTTCCGTCATACACTGTCAGGGTGACCCTTGCCTGTGGTACAGTGATGTCAGTACAGTCCTTGGTCAGGAGCTGGAATGCCTTTGCCTTGTCTGTCTTTGCTAGGTACCCATCTCCGGTCGCCAAGCTGTATGGTACTGGAGTTAATGGGTATGACATCAGTTCCTTTAGGTCAAGTTGTAGCCCTTGATTTTGCGATTTCAGCAAAAGCTGAAATGCAACGTTTCCCTGGTGCTTGAACTGGGTGACTTTGTTCTTTGATGTCTTGGTCTTGGAACTTTTGTTCATGTTGTTCAGAGTTTTGAGATTGAGTCGTTTTACTGGTTCAAAAAAATCTTCGCCAGTTTTCAGTCGGACCTCAACAAATTTATCATGAGCTTGTTGACCGATGGCTTCAGCCTTCAGAACATCTGCAGCAACATCATCAGAGGCTGCACCGCCTGACGATAGAATCAACAGCTGGTCCTTTGTGTCTACCGTGAATGGATTCAGGATTCAGGATTCAGGCCTCTTCGTCAGTACTGCGCCATTTCTCTGGCTTTTGCATATATTTCATACGGCAAGTTTTGTGGAACTTTGCCTCAGAGGCAAAAAGATCATGGCCTCGGATCCTCATTAAGAGCGTTTCATCTTGCTTCATTTCAGCCATCTCCAGTACCGGCTTCCAGCCTTCATACTCGAACTGGCTCATCCCCTGGGTAGTCCAACTGCCATGCACTTTCACTTTTTTACGACTTTCCGAAGAACAGAAGATACAGTCTGGCTTAAATATGATCTTGTCACCAGAACTAGTACGGGCCATCCGCTGAGTTGTGGCACCAGTTGTTTCAGATGTACCTGCAGTAGGAGGGTTCAGTCTGTCTAAGTTCATCGTGAAACGCTTGTAACACTCCCAGTGGAAACCATGGTGTTCGGCCAGAGATTCAGGGACCAAATCACATGTGTCCTTCATCATATGCGGAGACTGTGGGGGTTGTGCAAGGCGTCTTTCTTTGACCTCCTGCAGCTTGGCCAATTTCTTCTCAGAATTTTTGAGTCCAGATAACAAGTGCAACTCTCCATAGCTCAGTCCCTTTACATGAGTTATGCACACAATGGGTGGTTGTTCACTCTCACGTGTACGTTTCGCTCGCGCCGGATGTTCCATATTAGCGTTGTTACTTCACCTGCAAAACACATCAAAATATTGGTAAGTACCAAGCTGAATAATTATTATAAATTGCATCTTAATTATAAAAAATATCTTATATTGCATACTTAACTATGTAAAAAAAGGTGTTTAACTTAACTAATTGACTCGTTCTGTCGCTGTAAGAGACACTTAAATAACATAATTGTACAATCTGATGATCTCAATTTACGCAGGATACAAACATGGAAGGATCTGCATGCCATTTTCGTCAAAATTCCTGCAATAAACTACAGTGATACATCAATACAACAATATATTAAGTAACACATATTAACAATACATAGATTTTGTCATGTGTCCAACATATATGTACATGATATACGTGGCAGCATTTGTAAATTGACAAATGCAGCATCGCCTACAATATCACCCCATACCGGTAGTATCTTTGACACGCTGTATAAAAAAGAGAATTGAAGCTATGGGGATGTATCTGGTATCAAATTAAAGCTGATATACAGGAGAAAGCCAATAAAATATATATGTAAGCATATCAGGTGTAATGTGTTCATATTATGTGTGTAAGATGAAATAGTACGGTCGATACCGAATTATGTTACGTTAAAGTGGGGTACTGCTATTCAGCACTAGTTATGACCATTAAGGTACCATTATAAGTAATGTGTCAATATTCTATGATGATCAGTAGATGAACAGCTTTCTTTTGGTATATAACTTTTTATTCTGAGTTAATATTAGCAGGCACAAATACCAAAAGAACACGTGTGTCGAATATGGCGCAACGCGGATTTAAAAATATGCTGTTTTGAGGGTACCATCCAATATAGGTACCAAATGGGTAGTGAGTCCAAGTTTATTTACTGTTACCAGTTGATTTCCACCCCAGGACACCCCAATGGTTCAGAAAAACCCAGGGTCGGAGAGTTGTGGGGGGGGTGCAGATGGACCATACCTGGCCCGGAGCCTAAATGGGTACATTAGAGGAAAAAGCTAAAAAAAAAAACAAGCAAAATGACCTTTTTGTCTCACGCTGGTAGAGGAGCGGAGTATTAGTATTACAATGGGTACATTAGAGAAAAAAGTTTTTAAAAAACAAGCAAAATGACATTTTTGTCTCACGCTGATGGAGGAGCGGAGTATTAGTATTACAATGGGTACATTAGAGAAAAAAGTTTTTAAAAAACAAGCAAAATGACCTTTTTGTCTCACGCTGATGGAGGAGCGGAGTATTAGTATTACAATGGGTACATTAGAGAAAAAAAGTTTTTAAAAAACAAGCAAAATGACCTTTTTGTCTCACGCTGGTAGAGGAGCGAAGTATTAGTATTACAATGGGTACATTAGAGAAAAAAGTTTTTAAAAAACAAGCAAAATGACATTTTTGTCTCACGCTGATGGAGGAGCGGAGTATTAGTATTACAATGGGTACATTAGAGAAAAAAGTTTTTAAAAAACAAGCAAAATGACCTTTTTGTCTCACCCTGGTAGAGGAGCGGAGTATTAGTATTACAATGGGTATATTAGAGGAAAAAGCTAAAAAAAAAAAACAAGCAAAATGACCTTTTTGTCTCACGCTGGTACCGGAGCGGAGTATTAGTATTACAATGGGTACATTAGAGAAAAAAGTTTTTAAAAAACAAGCAAAATGACCTTTTTGTCTCACGCTAATGGAGGAGCGGAGTATTAGTATTACAATGGGTACATCAGAGGAAAAAGTTTTTAAAAAACAAGCAAAATGACCTTTTTGTCTCACGCTGATGGAGGAGCGGAGTATTCGTATTACAATGGGTACATTAGAGGAAAAAGTTTTTTAAAAAACAAGCAAAATGACCTTTTTGTCTCACGCTAGTAGAGGAGCGGGGTATTAGTATTACAATGGGTACATTAGAGGAAAAAGAAAAAAAAAAAAAAAACGGGCAAAATGACCTTTTTGTCTCACGCTAATGGAGGAGCGGAGTATTAGTATTACAA
The DNA here is from genome assembly GCF_964187855.1 of Myxine glutinosa. Taxonomy (NCBI): domain Eukaryota; kingdom Metazoa; phylum Chordata; class Myxini; order Myxiniformes; family Myxinidae; genus Myxine; species Myxine glutinosa. Next base: position 46,062,519 of record NC_136270.1, read on the forward strand.
TGGGTACATTCGAGGAAAAAGTTTTTTTAAAACAAGCAAAATGACCTTTTTGTCTCACGCTGATGGAGGAGCAGAGTATTAGTATTACAATGGGTACATTAGAGGAAAAAGCAAAAAAAAAAACAAGCAAAATGACCTTTTTGTCTCACGCTAATGGAGGAGCGGAGTATTAGTATTACAATGGGTACATTAGAGGAAAAAGTTTTTTTTTAAACAAGCAAAATGACCTTTTTGTCTCACGCTGATGGAGGAGCGGAGTATTAGTATTACAATGGGTACATTAGAGGAAAAAGCTAAAAAAAAAACAAGCAAAATGACCTTTTTGTCTCACGCTGGTAGAGGAGCGGAGTATTAGTATTACAATGGGTACATTAGAGAAAAAAGTTTTTAAAAAACAAGCAAAATGACCTTTTTGTCTCACGCTGATGGAGGAGCTGAGTATTAGTATTACAATGGGTACATTAGAGGAAAAAGTTTTTTTTTAAACAAGCAAAATGACCTTTTTGTCTCACGCTGGTAGAGGAGCGGAGTATTAGTATTACAATGGGTACATTCGAGGAAAAAGTTTTTCTTTAAACAAGCAAAATGACCTTTTTGACACGCTGGTAGAGGAGTGGAGTATTCGTATTACAATGGGTACATTAGAGGAAAAAGCAAAAAAAAAAAAAACAGGCAAAATGACCTTTTTGTCTCACGCTAATGGAGGAGCGGAGTATTAGTATTACAATGGGTACATTAGAGGAAAAAGTTTTTTTTAAAACAAGCAAAATGACCTTTTTGTCTCACGCTGGTAGAGGAGTGGAGTATTAGTATTACAATGGGTACATTAGAGGAAAAAGCAAAAAAAAAAAAAAACAGGCAAAATGACCTTTTTGTCTCACGCTAATGGAGGAGCGGAGTATTAGTATTACAATGGGTACATTAGAGGAAAAAGTTTTTTTTAAACAAGCAAAATGACCTTTTTGTCTCACGCTGATGGAGGAGCGGAGTATTAGTATTACAATGGGTACATTAGAGGAAAAAGTTTTTTTTTAAACAAGCAAAATGACCTTTTTGTCTCACGCTGATAGAGGAGCGGAGTATTAGTATTACAATGGGTACATTAGAGAAAATCTGTGTACTCTTACATGCGTTACAAGGACGTCAGCACACAATATCGACAAAAAATTGGAGCTGGTGTTTAAAGGACATTTCTCTCATTGTTGCCTGATTCTTGATGCTGAACCTTCTTGCCGATCTACACACATGTGCCAAGCGCTCGCCAAAACGAGTTGAAGCTCCAATTTTTGAACATCAAAAGTTGAAGTTGAACATCCTTTATGGAAGTCTGGAACAAGCTGCTTTTACAATAAAACAAATGAAAAGTTCCAAAACTAGGATCCCTAGAGAATAATTGGCCATGGACTCAGATGGGGAGTATCGACAACCAGGTTAAGGCATTTTGATTGGCTTTCGGTGACGAAATGATCGATTAGCTTGGTGTGCGGGGGCACCTGCGATCCTTTGGGTCTTGTGGAAGGAGACACCAACGGCGAATATGAAAGGTGTTACTACTTTCGGTTATCTAGCTTTATGACAGGTTTGTGTACAATCATACAGCTAGATAACCAAAGACAGTAACCGACCTCTATTAGGGCGATCAATTGCAGACGATTCACACACGCAGCCTCCGATCATTTTGGGATTACGTTTCCTGTAAAATATTGTGAAACACACAGGCATGTGGTTAAAATAAATAAATAAAATCAATAGAAAAAGAAAAAAAATGCATAGTTTCGTCCAGTCTGAGGGGGAATGCCATGTTCGATTCAGGATTATCCTGTGCCATGTATAATAACTGTCCAAATATGGATTACACAACGCATTTACACAAGCAATGTATTAACCCATTTATCGTACTCGATGCACCACATGGAGTGTATGCAGCGATTCAAACCTATGTGGAGGTATATACAGATATATGTATACATATGAATATATACAGTCGTGGCCAAATATATTGGCACCCTTGCACTTTTTTCAAATAAATCACAATTTTCTCGAAAAATAAGTTGAAATTGACAAAAGTATTTGGTCTCCACAATTCTTTATTTCACTGTTAATATTACAGAACCTTTGTTTTTGATTCAACTCTTAATATATCCTTTTAAATCAGAAAATAAAAAGAAATGGCATTGACAAAATTATTGACACCCAAGACTTAATATTTGGTAGCACAGACAGACTTTGGACAAAATAACTGCAGTCAAGCGCTTCCTATTGCCATGAATGAGCTTCCTACATCTCTCAACTGGCAGTTTGGCCCACTCTTCTTGTGCAAACTGCTCCACTTCTTCCAGATTTGAAGGGTGCCTTCTCCCAACTTTGAGATCTTCCCACAGGTGTTCAATGGGATTTAGGTCTGGACTCATTGCTGGCCACTTCAGAACAGTCCAGCGTTTTGTCTTCAACCATTCCTGGGTGCTTTTTGAAGTGTGTTTTGGGTCATTGTCCTGCTGCAAGACCCATGACCATCGACGGAGACACAGCTTTCTGACACTGGGTTGAACATTGTGCTCCAAAATGCCTTGGTAATCTCCTGATTTCATGATGCCATGCACACATTCAAGGTACCCAGTGCCAGAAGCAGCACAGCAACCCCAAAACATCACTGAACCTCCTCCATGTTTGACTGTAGGGAAGGTGTTCTTTTCTTTGAAGGCTTCATTTTGTTTTCTGTAAACATGGAGATGATGTGCTTTACCAAAAAACTCTAATTTTGTCTCATCTGTCCAAATGACATTTTCCCAGGACTGTGGCTTGTCCAGGTGTGTTTTGGAAACTCCAGTCGGGCTTTCTTATGTCTCTCTCTCTCTCAGCAGTAGGCTCCTCCTGGGTCTCATACCATAGAACCCCCTTTCATTGAGTTGGCAACAGATGGTGCGAGTTGAAACTGTCATACCTTGTGTCTGAAGGTCAGCTTGAATCTGTTTGGCAGTGGATCGAGGTGCTTTCTCCACCATTCAAACAATCCTTCCCTGCAATCTTCGATCAAGTTTTCTCTTGCGGCCACGTCCAAGGAGGATGGCCACAGTGCCATGGACCTTAAACTTCCAGATAACATTGCGTACGGTGGACAAAGGAACATCAAGGTCTCTGGAGCTGAACTTGTAGCCTTGAGATTGTCCATGCTTGGCTTGTGCCTGACATCCTCAGGCAATTCTCTGGTTTTCTTTCTTTTCTCCATGCTCATTGCGGTACAAACAGTGACACAAAACAGCAGAATGACACCTTTTCTCCATTCAAACTGGTTGAATGAGTGATTTTTATATTGCAGGCACTTGCAACTCACCACAGGTGAGTTAAATTCCAAAGTAAAGGAGAATCACCTGCTAGAAATTTAATTATTTCTAACAATTTCCAAAAGGTGCCAATAATATTGCCCAGGACAATTTAGGATTTCTGTGTGGAATAAGCTAAGATTTAGTGTTTTTTTCAGCTTTTTTTGTTTTGTTCCACTGCAAACCAAAGAAATACATTTGTGAATACCAAAATATTTTTTAATTTCAACAACTTTCTGGAAGAAATGGTGCATTATTTGAAAAAAGTGCAAGGGTGCCAATATTTTTGGCCACGACTGTATACCTGTCAGCAATGGGTGTGGCTGAAATAGCCGAATACACTAATTAGAAGGGGTGTCCGCATACTTTGGCCATGTAGTGCATATATGCATACATATACACACACATACACACATATACCGTGGGACCCCGCTATTTGTGGGGGATACATTCCTGGAAAATCAGTGAATTGCAAAATGGCAAATAGTGGGGCATTGTTTCAATGGAAAAAGGGGGGATAGGTTCCCGAGTCACAAAAATCCGTGAATAGAGAGGACCAAACCACGAATGGTGAGGGAAAATCCGCGATTGGTGAGGCAAATCCCACGAATGTCGGTGATAATCCACAAAGGTCGATGAAAATCCCGTGAATGTATGCTGCGGCATTGTTTTAAAGGGGAAAAGGGGGATACGTTATCGGTTCCAGGCGGTTCCTGATTCATAGAGGAAAATTTTTAAAGTTGAAAATGTTTTCGACTGCAAATGCACATTACAGTTTCATAAAAATGCTTACAAATTCAAAAAAACGACAACACCAGGTACCATTTCTAATTCATTGAAGGAATGCTCTTACAGTTAATTAAAAGTGCTTAACCATACCGTACCGTGAAAGAAAAAAAAAAACACAACGCCATCACGTACAATCAAATTTTTATTTTACAAAACACACGCAAGTTTCAAATGATGATGATGATGATGATGATAGTGATGAATTAAAATCCCATGAATTCCTCGAACTCCGAGGATGACCCAAATGATAGTCCTGCAACGTCGTGCACTGAGGGAGAGGCAGGACAGGCAGCAGTTGATCGTGTTGTTGAGGATGCTGGTGAGGACACAGAGGGCAGCAGAAGAGGGTGCTGATGGTCGTGAGGTGGAGGGAGCAGGGTGAAAGAAATTTGTAATGGATAGTTGCCTGGCAAATTGCTGCAGGTTTCGATACAGCTCTTTGTAGGGGAGAAGCAAATCATCCAAGCCCCTCTTGAACTTGAGGTAACCTCCATGACTGGATCAGCATCTTCCAACCTGTCGACGAACACCCGCATGTCGTGCCGCAACTCACCCAGGAACTGGACTGTGAGGTTAGACCTCGGAAAACCGCATCAATGCCCACCTCATCCTCCTCGGAAACCGTTATAATGGCCTCCAACTCCTCCTCGGTGAGGTTGTCACCATGGGAGGCAATGAGATCCTCCAACTCCTCAGGCTGCATGTCATCAAATCCTTCCCCTCCCAACTGCCGTGCCAACCCGAAAATCACATGCCTCTCCTCAGTGTTATCGGGAAAGCCAGTCAAATTTCTGACTGCCTGTGGCCACAGGTTGTGCCAGTACGCATTGATGGTGGAGGCTCTCACCTCATCCAGCGACTCCTTGATGTTGCCGATGCAGTGGGCAATGTTGAAAACCTTCCAACACTGCCCGACGGTGAGCCCTGGGTCTGACTCCATCACATCCAACATGTGGCAAAATGTGCTACGGGTGTAATACGTTTTAAATCCAGAAGAGGACTGTCTCGTCAGCATTGAGCACCTGCTCTGGGAGGTATCCCTTCTCTTGGATCAGTCTCGCGAGTTGAGCAGGGAACGCTTTTGCCACCTAGTGGTTTGTGGAGGCACGCACCCCTGTGAGCTTCACATTTTTGAGACCATACCACTCCTTGAATCGATGGAACCACCCCCTGCTTGCAGTTAATGAAATTGCGCTGCTTGTAGCATCATACCTCGGCGCATCACTCTTGCTGGCATCACCCGTGCCAGCGCCAGACAGATGATCGTAAATATGTTTCACCTTTGCGCGAATGAGAGGTCCACTCAAAGGCATATTCTTCTGCGTGTTGTCCTTGATCCATATGAGAGCCTTCTCCATCCTTTCTATGTGGACATCCCGGACATGGGTGACCACCTTCATACTCGATACAGCGCTCGCTGAAATACTCTCATGAATCGCCTTATCGTTCTTCCGTATGCAGCGAACGGTGGATTCGTTGACGTCATAATGCCTGCCCACAGAGGCTGCACTCGCTCCTCTCAAAAGCCGGTCAAGCAGCTCCACTTTCTGGCTCAGGCTCATCATTTTCTTCTGCCTCTTGGTAGTCGAAACATCTCTGGCACTGGACTTGCGCTTGGGAGCCATGATTGAACGATGAGCAGAGCGAGAGTCAAAAACGCATGTTAAAGCAACGGGACGAGAACAACGATTGAGATCGAGGACACAGTCTGCATATGTAGGAAAGCAAGCATTGTGGGTAGCCGAGGGAGGGGTGAATACTCTGCATATTGTTTGTGGGGGATGTTATCAGATGATGCGTATTGAGCCCATCTGCTAATTTGAATAACAGATTTAATGAAGCGTTTGCATTCTATAATTCGCAGGGTTGACATGTTTACACAGCTGATGGAACATCCCCCGAAGCGTTTTCATTGTGTAAGATCTTTGATAATGCTTTACCATGAATTTGAAAATTCAAATAGATTTAATGAAGCATTTGTATTCTATAATTTGTGGGGTACACTTGTTTTCGTAGCTGGCGCAACATCTCGCGAAGCTCGCTTGTAGTCCGTATAAAATTTGCGGCCACAAAAGCCATGGAAACGCAAAGCACACATCAGTTAATGTATAAGCAGGTCATGCTCAAGGCTCGTCGATGTTTTTTTGCGTATGTCCAGCTGCTTTATGCATGGTTGGTGAAAGATGGGTTTTATAAATACATGTACCATGTCAAGCTAACGGCTCATGAACATTTCGTTTTTACGCCCCTGAAAAACAGCGAATTCGCGGAACGCTTTTACCGCGAAGAGAGAAACAGGTCGCATTTTATCACTGCGAATACGCGGAACCCGCGAATAGAAATGCTGTACCTTAATGGGAGCGATAAGCACCGCCTGCCACACGGTACATCATATCTGTGACTTTTTATATGCACTTACGACAGTATCTGAACTAAGATCTAAATTACGCACTGTCGGATGGCTCTTCTGGAGCTTGGCAGGCAAAGCGCACGTACGTGACGGTGACGTCACAGCGTGCGCTCATTAGGCTGGAGAACTTAAATTATAATTTGATTGGTTACTCCCGGCTGCATTCAGGCGACTCCATATAATGAGTGGATACCAGAGATAATGTACCGTGTCGCAGGCGGTGCTTATCACTCCCATTAAGGTGCAGCATAGCTGGATGGGATACTCTAATGGTGGTTCACCACTCATGGTATGAAGTCGCATAATGACTGGTAAATACCCAAAAGGTTTTCAGAGCCATAAGTGTATGCAGGTCTCACTGCTTTGCCCTGATGAAGCCCCAACAAGGGTGAAACCAGGTCTGCAACTGTGAGTTTTTGTATGCACTTATGGTGACATCACAGCGTGCGCTCATTAGGCTGGAGAACTTAAATTATAATTTGATATATATATATATATTATATATATATATATTGTTACGGTTTTCCGCCGCCCTTCTTACCCTTACCAAGGGGGGATTAAGCCCCTTGTTCTTCCTGGGCTTGGCGGAACCGAGAGACTTGAAACGCCTCTTCCGGGCAAACGCAAGGTAGGGTTTCGGGACCAAGTCTCGATCGTACCTAAATACCCGCGCCGCCACGGAAGCGGGGAAGCAAGCCTCACACGAGCCATGTGTAATTTGAGTACACCGAGCAGATTGCGTACCACGTGGTCCGTGCAGTCACCGTTAATATTGGACCCCGATTCGAGCGGTTCTATTCGTACCACGCTTAGCCAATGGTGGAAATCACAAGAACAATCGAATGGAAGGAAGAACACTGGTTTAATTATTATTCCCAATATTATGTACAAAAAAAAGATCGGCAGAAGCAGAGACACAGAGCAGAACTTAAGCAGTCTTATTATAACCCCCAGACTCGGGCCCGTTCACACTCACACAGGGAAATTGCAGGCAGGATGATGTTCAGGCCAAACGCGCCGGCTTGGTCATCCAGGAATGGCCCCGTCCGGCTCTCCTCGGTCACAGCACATCCCGCGAAGATGGCCAGCAGGCGGTGGAAGGGAATCCTCGTAGCGCGTCTCCCGAACAAAAGGCAGCCGATGAGGCAGGAAGGCAAAGTCCGCGGCTCTCAGCACGGCTGGCGGTTCCACAGTGCGTTTTGCAACCAGCGCGCTATCACTCACGTAACTCAATGCATCAAGATCAACCGAGCGTCACTTTCATATGAGTGCGTATCCCGGTTCATGCGCGTCTTCCGCCGATCTCGTCTCTTTCAAAGTCCTCTACTGCTGCAACTCACCGCACTGCTAGATGCCAACAACTGGTGGCTTTGCGCAACGGCTTATATCTGCCACGCCCTGAGCCTTCTCGAACGTTCCAACCACGCCCTGTGACGCAGTGCTGCAGCCACACCCTCTGAGCCCTGATTGGCGGCTCGCGCTTACCGTCAGCTTCTCTGCCGCCCTCCTTCGGTCCCTGCTCGATTTGCCAGGCCGGCCTCGTGTTAATTCGTGCCAAAAAACCAAGGGCAGCACAAAGAGGCATGAGGCAATGGAGGCGGGATAAGGCAATGCAAGTACGAGAAGGACCTATCTCCTTACTCTACTCAACGCAGAACTAACATAGGAAAAGGACTATTCTCACAAATACTAAGAGATAACTGCACTATCACGAGGCTACATGTTGTTTGTGTGACTAACTATGAGGGGGAAATTTAACCTTTGTTATACAAAACTCAAAACCGCAACACTACCCCTCTCCCTCGTCAGACTCTTCCCCGAGTCGAACCTACAAAATTGGAATGACCGGTTTTGAGAAAGATCTGGAAATTAACTTTTACTTTTACATGTGACATATAGATGTGGTTCCCTCTAACATTTACTATAACCCGTGTATGCGACAGTTTTAAAACACTAAATATGTCCCACCTATTGGGTTGAGTAGCTACTCTAACAGAATCACGCCCACAATTAACCGAATCCTTAATTTGTCAAACTAAACATAAAGCCGGTGGGCAGCATTTTTATATACAAGCACAGGAACTTACTCTTATTTCCAGTTCTATGACCCAGGACCCGTCCTTTTTGGAAAGAAGATTGGAGGGGAGAGAAAGCACAGCAAAATACACAAAAACACTCAAAAATTCACATTTGCTGCTTGCTTCTTGCATCTTGCTTCTTGCATCTTCTGTGTGCATATATCAAACCGGTTAGCCCCCAGACTGGCATACAGGCCATTCCTGCTCTTCAGGGCTAAATAAACTTACAAATCTTCTCGTCCCTAGCACACCATAATAAAAATACACAAAGAATGTTTCATTTTATTTCATTGCCAAGCAGGGCCAACACTATGTGGTCCGACTGCGTGACATTCATGCCACTCAAAACAAGTGGTCCGAAGATGCAAGGCGAATTTGCAGCAAGGTGCTGCACCAGTAGAGGTGTAAGGCCACAAAACCTGTGGTCCATAAGTGTAATATGTGCAGCAAAGTGTTTGTGGCAGCAAAGTGCTGCACATGTGCAGCAAAGTTATAACAAAAGGATATGACAGCAAAGTGCTACGCAGGTTCAGCTGCACAGATGTAACAAGGGTGCAGCAAGGATGCTGCACAGATGTAGCAAGGTGCAGCAAGGAATGCTGCACAGGTCGATGGTGCTGCACAGTTCCACCTCCAAAATGGTCCTGGGGTGGGGGGAGAGACAAAGCACGACCAGCAAAGCGGAAAGGGCACAAAGGTACACAGCAAAACTAGGTAATGCAGCATGAGGGGCGCGGAAGAGCAAGCATAGCAAGCTCATCCCTAACTGCCCCCCCCCCCCCAATGTCGGCTTACACTACCCTAGCCCTTACTTGTATTTACAAATTCGTCTCTACGTCTTGTCTCCCATATCCTCCTCTATACCAAATTCGTCTCCCAATCCCTCCCAGGAAGGAAGGAAGGAATGGAACAAACACAATGTCCCATTACGTCATGATGCGTCTTTACCACTCAACAGTTCACTTGGTCCTGGTGTGGAGGTTCGTCCTCCTCGGTGAATGGCGGTGGATGGCGCAAAGGGAATTCCTCAATTCCTAACTACACTAACTGATATTAACTCTTAAACTACCCGGGGTCGTACCCTGCCAATCGGCCTTCTTTAAACTATGTGGTTCTAAAAACCGAATTCCCATTGCCCACTCTGTGATGCCATCCGAATTTGGGTCTCACTCCCCAATTTTTCTTACTGTGCCCTTGCACAATTTCGGGGCTGGGTCGTGTGGCTCCACTAGCAGGTCCAACTACCTGCGCACCTCCGCCACTGAAGTCGCCACCCGAGCTTACCTGCTCCTGTGACTACCTAAACTAGGGAAGGCCCCTCCTGGCACTTTACCCCCTGATGCCCTCCTTGGCATTGGGCAACCCGGGTCCTTCCTTTGGATCCTCGGGCCCCACTCAACAACTCACAACTACCCTAACTCGCTCCCAGAGCCTACCTGCGGCCTCACCTGGCCGACCAACTACCAGTGACGGCGTGCCCCAATAACCATACACACCAATTAAGCCACACGCCCAGCCATTCCATATACTCATGCAACCTCCAAAGCACTACTTTGCCACTACCTGCACCACAGGTGTCAATATCCTTACAAATTTTGCCTGAGCCCTCTACCTGGCTTTAAACTACCCACCCCGGGCATCCGTGAATGGGTTCCAACTCCCCCCATTCACTCCATCGCAATATGCATTCCACACCTTTTATTCCACACCAAGCACCTCGACTCTGATTCTGCAACTGGTCCTGACGGCATCAGCCCATGGGTCCTAAAATCATGTGCTTCCGCTCTTTCACTCCCTCTTTCTGTTCTCTTCACCCTCTCCTTTGCTCAAGGTCATCTGCCATCTGCTTGGAAATCAGCCAACATCACCGCTTTGCACAAAAAAGGTGCAAAAACAGATCCCAGCAACTACAGACCAATCAGCCTTCTCCCAATTATCAGCAAAGTCATGGAATCCATCATTGCTTCAGATATGAAATCTTTCCTCTTCTCCAATGGCTTGATCTCTGATCATCAATTTGGTTTCAGACCTGGTCACTCTACTCTGGACATGCTGCTTCTGCTTTCTCAACAATGGATGGAGGTCCTCAACACCAAACAGGAAATTAGAGCCGTCTCCCTTGACATTTCACGTGCCTTCGATACGGTCTGGAACCCAGCTCTGCTCACCAAACTCTCCTCCTTTGGTATCCATGGAAATCTCCACGCATGGCTGGCGGACTTCCTCTCTGGTCATAGTCAACGTGTGGCCCTGAATGGGTTTCTCTCATCTCCTCTTCCTGTTCAGGCTGGAGTTCCCCAAGGTAGTGTTCTGGGCCCTGTGCTTTTTCTGGTCTTCATCAATGATCTCTCTGACTCTCTTGAAAATCCTCTCTATCTCTTTGCTGACGACTCTACTCTCTGTCGCACCATTCCTCATCCCTCAGATCGGCAGTCTGCAGCCTCCTCACTCTCTGCAGACATGGACAAAATCACAGACTGGGCAAACAAATGGAACATGTCTTTCAATCCTGATAAATCTCACACTCTTACGATGTCTCTCCGAAAAGACCGACTGGAAAACCCTCCCATCCACTTTCTGAATAATCCTCTCCAAGAAGTTCTGTCACTCAAGCTTTTGGGTCTCACTATTTGCCATGATCTTTCCTGGGAAAACCACATTTCAAATCTGGCCTCCAAAGCCAGTCGCCGACTGGGCATCCTCCGTCGTGCGAAGTCCTTCCTTGGCACACCTGAGCTCCTCACCACATACAAGGCTTTCATCCGCAGCTCTATGGAATACTGCTCTCCCCTCTGGTCTGGTGCTCCTGCCTCACACCTAGCCCGTCTTCACGCTGTTGAAACCAAAGCGTTCAGAATCATTGGAATCTCCCGCGATGAAGCTAACTCCAAGGGCATTTCACTCACTCACCGCAGGCAGGTTGGTGGTCTTTCCGTCTTCTACCGACTCCTCTCTGGCCTTGCCCCCCCAGCCCTCTCTGGGCTCTGTCCCCCAAATATTCCTACAGGTCGCACAAGATCTGCCTGCAACCCTCTTATGGTTAAACTGCCAAAATCAAGACTTTCTGCTCACCTTCACTCCTTCATTCCTCTTTTCTCCCGCCTCTGGAACAAACTCCCTCACTCTCTTCAATCCCACTCCACCCTCCAGGTCTTTAAAACAGCTGTTCACCACCATCTCTTATCCTCCCCCATCCAAAACCTTGATCTTTCTACTCCCGCTAATTTTGGTCCCCTTGTGTTTTATACTTCTCCCACCCCCCCCCCCCCCCTTCCCATGCCTCCTGCCCCCAAGCCCTCTCCCTCCCACACTTCTCCCTGCTCTCAAATGTTGTGGTTGTGTGCTTCTCCTTCTCTCCCCATCTTGTCTTCCGCACCCTCTTTTTGTATATTTTGTTTGTCTGGTTGATTTGTTTGTGAAATAAATGTTAGCTCTTTCACGAGCCTCGATTCAGTATACAAAAAAAAAAAAAAAAAAAAAAAAAGCATTCCACACCAAATTCGCACACCTTTTGTGCTCCACACTTCTTTCCTCACACACCTCAAACATAATTCCATTTGTTTCCACACACAACTCCGTTTATTCTCACACAATTCCTCAAACACACAGCATCATCTATCTGACTGCTTTTCCCCTAAAACTCGTGCTTCCCCGTCATCCCTTTACACTAAGCACACCCTTCGTCATTATCATCCTTCTAATCTCGCACACCGCACTTTTTAGCTCTTTCACGAGCCTCGATTCAGTATCTCAAATTTTTTTTTTTAAATCTCTACGTCCCCTCTACAGTACCATGTCACTACTTAACTCTCATGTCTCTGCAGTCTTCTAATTCCCTAACAATTATCCTAGCCCTCCCTCGGCTAGCTTCGGTGCCCCATGGAGGTAACCATGGCTGGCACCCCTATGGGCCTAACACTGGCATCCCCCTAATCTAATGCTCATGGGCCCTGAACCGTGTGAGGAATGGTTAAACTACCATTCCCCCACGTAGGGTACACTATTTCCATCAGTCCGCTATACTTGAGCCTCTCCGTGTGGGAATACGTCGTCACCACGGCTCAGCTTCGAAAGGCCGAGCGATCCATGCGGTTGGTTTGTCTCCTGTAGGTTGGGTCCGTCCAGCATTTCTGATCCAAAGGAGGAGGCATGGATGGGCCGAGGTTCAGGGGCCCATCTCTGCGCGGGGCCTCGCGGTCCCACGCACGATGGCCCAACCGCCCACGGCCGGAGCACCGCACCCGCAAAGGTGCGCGGCTCCGAACTCTCCTACCTCCCCTTGAACCTCGCCGATTGCCTTTGCCGCCATGGCGCGGCACCAACCAGACAGGGCGGGGGCCAGCACGAATCGTGCACGTCGGTCCTTGTGACACGGCCGTGGCATCGATCCCCGCCGGTCCCTGCCGCTCACAACTCACCGAGGGCTCACGTCGGCTATCCGTCGCGCTAAACGCTACCCCGGTCGGTGTCGATGCTTGAGCCGCATTCTCACCACTCGAGACCCACTCCGCACTCGCACACCGAGGCGTCCCTGCGCCTCCCATACATTCCGCTACCGCACACTCCTTCTCTGGTGTGCATTCTCCCTCGCACACCGTACTCGCACCTGCACACCTAGGCGCACTCATTCCCCTCACACACTTCAGTACGCACTCTTCTACCGCACACTCTGTAACACCCCCGGGTGTGCACTCCTGCACACACTCTACAACACGCTCTGGTGTGCACTCCCGCACACTCTCTGTAACACATCCTCCTGTTACACACTCTTCCCACACACATTCCGTCATACACTTTCCTCGCTCACCTTGGGGACCTTCTTTTCCATCAGCACCTGCAAACTTTTTATTGAGTTAGCAAGCCCGACATCACGGTGCAAATACAAACTTTGTGCGCATCCCATTACTTTCTCCCGCGATTCATTCACTTTTTCTCCCGTCTCTTCGGCCCCAATCATTTCATTAATTTCAATTATTTCTTCGACGACCGCCGGCGCGCATGAAATCTCTCTGTCCAATTCGGCGACCTTCGGCTCTTCTACACCCCACGTCTCGTCCCTTATAGCCCTGGTCAACTTGGCTACCCTTTGCTCAAGCTCACTCTCCACGCGTTCCTCGCATTGCTTCACCTCGTCGCGCACCACTCAACCCGAGCCTTCCCACTCAACCCGCGCCTAATGTCCTCCATCGCTTTTTTATTGTCCCTTTTTGCCTCTGCTATCAGTTTTTCCACTTCACACCTGGATTCCTCCCTTAATTTTTCCATATCACACCGGATTCGTCTGGCATGGCGTCCTTTTTTGCATCCATCTTTTTCCAGCTATACATTGACTCTTCCATAGAGGCCCTCATTTGTGCCAGAAACAATTGCATGTACCTTGGCACCGCAGGCTCGGTTTCCGCCGCCATGTGCGAGGTGACGCCATTTTCTTTGCCAGCTGCCGCACCCTTTTCTGCTTCCACTACAATTACCAACTGTCTCTCTTGTGAGCCCTGGGTCATGAATTCTACCTTATCCATTATTCCCACCGGCATTCGACCGCCTTGGCTAGCCCTGGTACGAATACAATTTGGCTTTAAATACTACATTTTGGTCGCTCGTAATTGCAGGTCCAATCCCACTCCCCGACACCAATTGTTACGGTCAATATGTACAATTGGTGTCCAAAATTTTTTCCCAGGGTTCCAAATCCCCACTCCTGACGACCAAATAATAATAATAATAATAATAATAATAATAATAATAATGCATTTATTTTATATAGCGCTTTTCAGGAAGCCCAAAGACGCTTTGACAGAGTGCAAAACATAATGCATAGCAAAACATAAAAACAATTGCAAAAAAGAAGAATCAATAGGGAAATATTCAAAGCACAAAGGAGGGAGAAGGAGAGGAGATAGTCAGGGGTTAGATGCTGTGGGTTAAATGTTGAATGCAGTGTTGAACAGGTGGGTCTTGAGTGATGTTTTGAATGTGGTGAGTGAGGAGGAGTCTCTGATGGTGTGAGGTAGCGAGTTCCAGAGGGTGGGAGCAGCGATGGAGAAGGCCCTGTCCCCCTAGGATCTAAATTTGGTCCGGATGGGGGGGGTCAGGAGGTTGGTACCAGCAGAGCGGAGGTTGCGGGTGGGAGTGTGTCTGGAGAGGAGGTCAGCCAGGTAGGATGGGGCCAGGTTATGGAGGGCTTTGTAGGTCAAGAGGAGGATGTTGTACTGGATTCTCTGGGAGATGGGGAGCCAGTGGAGCTTGTAAAGGACGGGGGTGATGTGGTCACGGGTCCGGGAATGGGTGAGTAGACGGGCAGCGGAGTTCTGAATGTATTGGAGTTTATTGGTGATTGTTGAGGGTGAACCATAAAGGAGGCTATTGCAGTAGTCCAGACGGGAAGTGATGAAGGCGTGGATGAGGGTTTCTGCAGCCGTGGAGGAGAGGAATGGACGGAGACGGGCGATGTTTTTCAGGTGAAAGAAGGCTGTCTTTGTGATCTGTTTAGTGTATTTGTCGAAGGAGAGGGTTTGGTCAAAGATGATGCCAAGATTCCGGATGTGAGGGGAGGTGGATACTGAGAAACCGTCGATGTTGAGGGCAAAGTTATGGGTGGACTTGGTGAGCGTTTTTGGGCCAATGATGATTATTTCAGATTTATCACAGTTAAGTTTGAGGAAGTTGATTTGAAGCCAGGATTTTATTTCAGTGATGCAGTTTGTCAGGATAGAGTGGGTGGCGGTGGAGATGGACTTGGTGGAGATGAAAAGCTGGATGTCATCGGCGAAGCAGTGGAATTGGAGACCATGACGGCGGATTAAGTGACCGAGGGGGGACAGGTAAAGGATGAAGAGGAGGGGGCCAAGAACTGAACCTTGGGGGACACCTTGGGGGAGGGGAGCAGTGGGGGATTTGCAGTTATTGATGGAGATGAACTGGCGTCTGTCAGAGAGGTATGATTTAATCCAAGAGAGGGCAGTGCCGGTAACGTTAAAGGTGGATTCAAGTCGGGTGAGGAGGATGGTGTGATCGATGATGTCAAAGGCAGCGCTGAGGTCGAGGAGGACGAGAATGTTGAGGTTGCCAGCGTCAGAGGAGAGGAGAAGGTCGTTGGTGATTTTGAGGAGAGCAGTTTCAGTACTGTGGTTGGAGCGGAATCCGGATTGGAATGTTTCATACAGGTTATTGGCAGAGAGGTGATGTTTGAGTTGAGTGGCTACAGCGCGTTCCAAAACCTTTGACAGAAAGGGTAGGTTGGAGATGGGTCTGAAGTTATTTAGGGTGTCAGGGTTTAGTCCAGGTTTTTTCAGAATGGGGGTAACAGCAGCAATTTTGAGGGATGGTGGGACGATGCCTGTAGACAGGGAGGAGTTTATTGTTGCAATGATAAGTGGAGAGAGAGCAGGAAGGGAGGCCTTGACAAAGCTGGAGGGGATGGGGTCAAGAGTGCAGGTGGCAGTTTTCATTCCGATGAGGAGTTCAGAGAGGTCAGTAGGGGAGACTGGGGAGAATTGAGACAGGGGATGGCAGGATAAGGGGGGGCAGGTGGTTTGAGGGGGAGCGGGTGCGGCGGTGGTCAAGCTGTTGTAGATGTTTTCAATTTTGCGTTGGAAGAATGAAAGGAAGGAGATGCAGTTGTCTATTGTGAATGACTGGGTGGTGGTGTTCAGGGGGCTGAGGAGTTTGTTTATTGTAGAGAAGAGTGATTTTGGGTTTCCGGAGCCAGAGTGGATAATTTGAGAGTAGTAGGCGGAGCGGGCGCGGGAGAGGGCATCTTTATAGTGTTGTATGTGGTCCTTGTAGGCCTGGGAGTGAACTGTGAGACCTGTTTTATTGCGGAGTCTTTCAAGTTGGCGAGCACGAGTTTTCATCAGGCGGAGTTCAGGGGTAAACCAGGGAGCAGAATGGGTGAAAGAAACTGTTTTGGTTTTTATAGGCGCAAGTTGGTCAAGGCAGGAGGAGAGAGTGTGGTTGTAGTAGTCAGTGAGGTCAGAAGGGGTGTGGAGGTCAACAAAGGGAGAAGTGGACATTTTTTCAGAGAGGGTCGATGAGAATGAGGTAGGTGAAAGAGCGTTTAGCTTACGGAAGTTGATAGTGCGATAATGCCTTGGTGCTGGGGTGGGGATGTTGATGGTCAGAGTGATGGCTAGGTGGTCAGAGAGAGTGAGGTCGGAGCCAGAGAGATGGTGCAAAATTAGTCCAGTAGAGCAGACAAGGTCCAAAATGTGACCACGGTTATGGGTAGGAAAGTTGACATGTTGAGTGAGGTTAAAGCAGGTGAGTAAATCAGTGAAGTCAGTGGTTAGCGTGGAGTCAGTGGAGTCCATGTGGATATTGAAATCACCAAGGAGGATTGAGGGGGAGAGGGAACATAGCTGGGTCAGAAAGTAGGAGAAGTCAGACAGGAATGATGGGTGTGGTTTGGGAGGGCGGTAGACAACAGCCATGACTGACTGTGTGTGACCAGAGAGTTTAAAAGCCAGGTGTTCAAATGATGGAGCAGATGAGATGGAGATGAATGTTACGGATGAATACGGATGAATGTTACGGTTTACAAATGTTACGGTTTTCCGCCACCCTTCTTACCCTTACCAAGAGGGGGTTAAGCCCCTTGTTCTTCCTGGGCTTGGCGGAACCGAGAGACTTGAAACGCCTCTTCTGGGCAAACACAAGGTAGGGTTTCGGGACCAAGTCTCGCTCGTACCTAAATACCCGCGCCGCCACGGAAGCGGGGAAGCAAGCCTCGCACGAGCCACGTGTAATTTGAGTACACCAAGCGGATTGCGTACCACGTGGTCCGTGCAGTCACCGTTAATATTGGACCCCGATTCGAGCGGTTCTATTCGTAACACGCTTAGGCAATGGTGGAAATCACAAGAACAATCGAATGGAAGGAAGAACACTGGTTTAATTATTATTCCCAATATTATGTACAATGATCGGTAGAAGCAGAGACACAGAGCAGAACTTAAGCAGTCTTATTATAATACCCAGACTGGGGCCCGTTCACACTCACACAAGGAAATTGCAGGCAGGATGATGTTCAGGCCAAACGCGCCGGCTTGGTCGTCCAGGAACGTCCCCGTCCGGCTCTCCTCGGTCACAGCACGTCCCGCAAAGATGACCAGCAGGTGGTGGAAGGGAATCCTTGTAGCGCGTCTCCCGAACAAAAGGCAGCCGATGAGGCAGGAAGGCAAAGTACGCGTCTCTCAGCGCGGCTGGCGGTTCCACGGCGCGTTTTGCAACCAGCACGCTATCACTCGCGGAACTCAATGCACTATAACTGCTCGGCTTCAAGCTCAACCGAGCGTCACTTTCATATGAGCGCGTATCCCAGTTCATGCGCATCTTCCGCCGATCTCGTATCTTTCAAAGTCCTCTACTGCTGTAACTCACCGCACTGCTAGATGCCAACAACAACAACTGGTGGCTTTGCGCAACGGCTTATATCTGCCACGCCCTGAGCCTTCTTGAATGTTCCAACCATGCCCTGGGACGCAGTGCTGCAGCCACACCCTCTGAGCCCTGATTGGCGGCTCGCGCTTACCGTCAGCTTCTCTTCCGCCCTCCTTCGGTTCCTGCTCGATTTGCCAGGCCGGCCTCGTGTTAATTCGCGCCAAAAAAACAAGGGCAGCACAAAGAGGCATGAGGCAATGGAGGTGGGATAAGGCAATGGAAGTACGAGAAGGACCTATTCTCCTTACTCTACTCAACGCAGAACTAACATAGGAAAAGACTATTCTCACAAATACTAAGAGATAACTGCACTATCACGAGGCGACATGTTTGTGTGACTAACTATGAGGGGGAAATTTAACCTTTATTATACAAAACTCAAAACCGCAACAAAGGATTGTCATAAGGAAGGTAGGATTATCATACCAAAGACTTTAATAATGGTATGTGCTGCTTCCTTGCTTGAAAAGGAAAGAGCATGGACAATCCCCATTGGTTGGCATCCATGGGGAGGAGGAAATTCCTCTTGAGGAAATGCCCCACTGAGTACGGTGAGAAAAGCGGCGCCATTGTTATAACGTCTCTGGTATGCAGAGTATCCCACGAAGTGACGGTAGTGATGACACTTCCCCCAAGCTCAGTGGCTGTGTTCAGTGGTTGTATCGTCAGTATGTCTGTGTGTCTGTGTGTGTCAGCTCTATTACGAGCCTTAGCCCATGTATGCAAAAAAATACATATATCACCCCTCCTAACGTTTTCGAACGTATATCCGACCTTAACATTTCAAGAACCCCAGCTTGTAATGGATGTTTGTATTTCATTAATCGTTTCTTTTGTGCATCTTCAGTGTCAAAATCTTTCCTGTGTGTTCCCTCCCCTACTTCTACTTGCCCATATCCTACAAACCCTGTCCTATACCAGCATCCCACTCCACATCCCCTCCCTCTACTCCCTCCAACCCCCATTCCATCACGACCTTAACCCTACCCATCCTCTTCAACCCCCTCCCACCCCCCCCCACACTCCTCCCCTTCAAAACTCCTCCCTCACCCCTCCCCTTCAAAAATCTCCCCCATCAGCCCTCCCCATAAAACTACCCCCTCACGCTTCCGATGCTCCTCCTCCCTCTTCCTTAACGGAATGGACCTCAAACATCCGGGGCCTTTGGTCAAACTTGACTGATCCTCGTGTTTCTTCTTTTTTTCCTCTTTTTCCGCTTCTGAAACAAACTCCCTCACTCTCTTCAATCCCACTCCTCCCCTCCAGGTATATAAAACAGCTGTTCACCACCATCTCTTATCTTCCCCCATCCAAAGCCTTGATATTTTTTACCCCCGTTAATACACCCCAAATCCACCTACTTCAAATTCCATTTTCTTTCCTGAAAGTCCAAATAGTGTCTATTTGTTTATCCCATGTACCACGCCCCAGCCCACTCCCTTCGAGATCTCCCCATGTCCCTGTTCTCTACTGATGTGCTTCCCTCTCTCTCCCCTTCTTGTCTCCCCCTCCATTTATTATATGTTCTATTTGTTACCTCTTATACGAGCCTCGACTTTGTAAACAAAAAAACCTCTCCATAGAGGTTGCTTCTGACAAACCAGACTTAATCCGCTTCATAGAAACTTCCCCCCTTCAAGATATCTCTGACTCCTTAGTATCTCTCCCTGGTTGCTTCCTCCTTTGGTACGAGGTATGATAGACCTGAGCCTCGTCCTGGTGGTGGAGTTGCGCTCTTTATAAAAAAAACTCTATTCCTCACTCTCCCTGCACTGCCCTTACTCCACCACACCCTTCTGGTATACCTCTGGATACGACTTCCCCTCCGCTTCCAACTTTTGTTCATATGTGTGTTGTACCGTCCACCAAACAGTGATGACTCCATTTACATCTCATTCTCTGCCAACATGGTCCAACTTCTATCCACTCATCCCAACTCTCTCTTCCTCATATGTGGCGATTTCAATTATCATCATTCCAGCTGGCTGGGTGTGGGTACCTCTTGCACCAGCCAGGGCTCCTCAGCAAACGACTCCTGCGACTCATTGGGAGTGACACAGTCTGTCAATTTCCAGACCCGGATCTCAGTCAATGGAGTATCTTCTCTTCTAGATTTGGTTATGACAAACTTCCCTGCAAATGTCTGCTGCTCTTCTTCTGCTCAAATCGGTTCATGTGATCATTTGCTTGTCAAAGTGGACATCTCTCTGGCTGTTCTCAGAGAGCCTCCTCAGCGCCGACGAGTCTGGCATTTCACTCAGGCTGACTGGCACGGTCTTCAAGCAGCCATCAATCATCTGGACTGGTCTCCCATTTCTACTGTCTCTGACATCAACTCATTCTGGGAATTCTTCCAAAGCAAACTGCTCTCTCATGCACAGTTTTATCCCATCTTGTCTTCAGCTGTTATACCCTTCCTTCCGTCCATGGTACACTGAATCTTGTGGTGAGGCAGTTGCCCTGAAACAACTTGCTTTCGTCGCATGGAAGGCAAATCCAACTGAAGGTGAGCTCAGTTCCTTCCTCAAAGCTCGGGATCCTCAGGAGAGCAAGGAAACAATATCTGTCTACTCTAAAGACTGAACACTCAAACCTGTCTCCCTCCTCCGAATCCTGGTGACATCTGGTCAAATCTGTTTCTGGTGTTTGTTCCAACTATATCCCCTCCCTTACCTCAAATGGCTACACAGCTGACACTGCCCATGAAAAGGCTGAATGCCTCAACTCAAAATATTGTGTCCCAAACCCATTGCGCTCTCTGTACCCACCATACCCAGTCGTACCCAGCTGCTCTGGGAGTCTCGGTCCTTCTCTCCAGACAAAGTGGAGAAGTAGCTGTCAAACCTCGACTCCGATTATGATGCAACTGGACTAGATGGAATCAGCCCACAGGTCATAAAATTCTGCTCTGCTGCTCTATCACGCCCTCTCTCTGTACGATTCACCCTTTATTTTGCTTAAGATTTCGTCTTGCTCACCAAATCTATTCATTCCAAAAAAAATTAATAATACCATCTCTTACAGTTCCTCTTTTCTACATTCCCTAAACTCTCCAGAACTCCACCCCTCCTTCAGCGTCCTCAAACGTATTTTTGACTCGAAGGTCTCAAACTCATTTTGCAAAAAATGTTCATTTCCCATGAATCGTACACTTTTCAAAATCCAATCTCACCCCTCCCCTCCAAATCTTCCCCATACCCCCTTCCCTCCAAAACTTCCCCATCCCCCCTCCCCTCCAAAACTTCCCCATCACCCCTCCCCTCCAAATCCTCCCCATCACCCATCCCTTTCAAATCTCCCCCCTTGCCCCTTCCCTCCCCTCCCTCCTAAACTCCCCCCACACCCCTCCCCTCCGAGACTCTCCCTCGCTCCTCCCCTCCTAGACTCCCCTCTCACCCCTCATCCTCAAAGCATCCTCCCTGCTTCTTCCCCCTTCCAACTTTCACCTTCATCTCCCCCAACCTTCTGCCTCGCTCTTCCCCCTCCTCAAATAACACCTCACTGTGCCTCACCCAATCTCCATCAAACCTTTTGTCCGCCCCATTCTTCCCTTTCTCCAAGCTATTCTGAAATCTCTGAAATCTCTGACACACCTTCAACAGCTCTCCCTACCTCTTCCTCCTCTTCCACATCTTACCCTACCCCTCCCCCCCTGTTCTGTACCCGATGCTCCCCCTTCCTCTTCATTAACGGGATGGACCTCAAACATCCGGGGCCTTCGCTCAAACTTGACTGATCTCTCCATACAGGTTGCTTCTGACAAACCAGATGTGATCTGCTTAACAGAAACTTTCCTCCTTCATGATGTCTCTGATGCCTTGGTATCTCTCCCAGGTTACTCCCTCCTCCGGTATGATAGACCTGAGCCTCGTCCTGGAGGTGGGGTTGCTATCTTTATAAAAAACTCTCTTCCTCACTCGCCCTCCACTGCCCTCTCTCTTCCTCACTCGCCCTCCACTGCCCTCTCTCCACCTCACCCCCAGGAATACCTTTGACTACTGCTTCCCCTTCGCTCCCACCTTTTGTTCATATGTGTGTTGTACCATCCACCAAACAGTGATGACTCCATCTACATCTCGCTGTCTGATAATATGGACCAACTTCTATCTACCCATCCCAACTCTCTCTTCCTCATATGTGGTGATTTCAATTGTCACCATGCCAGTTGGCTGGGTGTGGGTACCTCTCTCACCAGCCATGGCTCTTCAGCAAAGGACTTCTGCGACTCACTGGGACTGACACAATCTGTCAATTTCCTGACCTGGATCTCAGTCAACGGAGCATCTTCTCTTCTGGACTTGGTTATGACTAACTTCCCTGAAAATGTCTGCTGCTCTTCTTCTGCTCCAATCGGCTCATCTGATCATGTGCTTGTCAAAGTGGACATCTCTCTGGCTGTTCTCAGAGAGCCTCCTCAGCGCCGACGAGTCTGGCATTTCACTCAGGCTGACTGGCACGGTCTTCAAGCAGCCATCAATCATCTGGACTGGTCTCCCATTTCTACTGTCTCTGACATCAACTCATTCTGGGAATTCTTCCAAAGCAAACTGCTCTCTCATGCACAGTTTTATCCCATCTTGTCTTCAGCTGTTATACCCTTCCTTCCGTCCATGGTACACTGAATCTTGTGGTGAGGCAGTTGCCCTGAAACAACTTGCTTTCGTCGCATGGAAGGCAAATCCAACTGAAGGTGAGCTCAGTTCCTTCCTCAAAGCTCGGGATCCTCAGGAGAGCAAGGAAACAATATCTGTCTACTCTAAAGACTGAACACTCAAACCTGTCTCCCTCCTCCGAATCCTGGTGACATCTGGTCAAATCTGTTTCTGGTGTTTGTTCCAACTATATCCCCTCCCTTACCTCAAATGGCTACACAGCTGACACTGCCCATGAAAAGGCTGAATGCCTCAACTCAAAATATTGTGTCCCAAACCCATTGCGCTCTCTGTACCCACCATACCCAGTCGTACCCAGCTGCTCTGGGAGTCTCGGTCCTTCTCTCCAGACAAAGTGGAGAAGTAGCTGTCAAACCTCGACTCCGATTATGATGCAACTGGACTAGATGGAATCAGCCCACAGGTCATAAAATTCTGCTCTGCTGCTCTATCACGCCCTCTCTCTGTACGATTCACCCTTTATTTTGCTTAAGATTTCGTCTTGCTCACCAAATCTATTCATTCCCAAAAAAATTAATAATACCATCTCTTACAGTTCCTCTTTTCTACATTCCCTAAACTCTCCAGAACTCCACCCCTCCTTCAGCGTCCTCAAACGTATTTTTGACTCGAAGGTCTCAAACTCATTTTGCAAAAAATGTTCATTTCCCATGAATCGTACACTTTTCAAAATCCAATCTCACCCCTCCCCTCCAAATCTTCCCCATACCCCCTTCCCTCCAAAACTTCCCCATCCCCCCTCCCCTCCAAAACTTCCCCATCACCCCTCCCCTCCAAATCCTCCCCATCACCCATCCCTTTCAAATCTCCCCCCTTGCCCCTTCCCTCCCCTCCCTCCTAAACTCCCCCCACACCCCTCCCCTCCGAGACTCTCCCTCGCTCCTCCCCTCCTAGACTCCCCTCTCACCCCTCATCCTCAAAGCATCCTCCCTGCTTCTTCCCCCTTCCAACTTTCACCTTCATCTCCCCCAACCTTCTGCCTCGCTCTTCCCCCTCCTCAAATAACACCTCACTGTGCCTCACCCAATCTCCATCAAACCTTTTGTCCGCCCCATTCTTCCCTTTCTCCAAGCTATTCTGAAATCTCTGAAATCTCTGACACACCTTCAACAGCTCTCCCTACCTCTTCCTCCTCTTCCACATCTTACCCTACCCCTCCCCCCCTGTTCTGTACCCGATGCTCCCCCTTCCTCTTCATTAACGGGATGGACCTCAAACATCCGGGGCCTTCGCTCAAACTTGACTGATCTCTCCATACAGGTTGCTTCTGACAAACCAGATGTGATCTGCTTAACAGAAACTTTCCTCCTTCATGATGTCTCTGATGCCTTGGTATCTCTCCCAGGTTACTCCCTCCTCCGGTATGATAGACCTGAGCCTCGTCCTGGAGGTGGGGTTGCTATCTTTATAAAAAACTCTCTTCCTCACTCGCCCTCCACTGCCCTCTCTCTTCCTCACTCGCCCTCCACTGCCCTCTCTCCACCTCACCCCCAGGAATACCTTTGGCTACTGCTTCCCCTTCGCTCCCACCTTTTGTTCATATGTGTGTTGTACCATCCACCAAACAGTGATGACTCCATCTACATCTCGCTGTCTGATAATATGGACCAACTTCTATCTACCCATCCCAACTCTCTCTTCCTCATATGTGGTGATTTCAATTGTCACCATGCCAGTTGGCTGGGTGTGGGTACCTCTCTCACCAGCCATGGCTCTTCAGCAAAGGACTTCTGCGACTCACTGGGACTGACACAATCTGTCAATTTCCTGACCTGGATCTCAGTCAACGGAGCATCTTCTCTTCTGGACTTGGTTATGACTAACTTCCCTGAAAATGTCTGCTGCTCTTCTTCTGCTCCAATCGGCTCATCTGATCATGTGCTTGTCAAAGTGGACATCTCTCTGACCATTCTCAGAGAGCCTCCTCAGCGTCGACGAGTCTGGCATTTCACTCAGGCCAACTGGCACGGTCTTCAAGCAGCCATCAATCATCTGGACTGGTCTCCCATCTCTACCGCCTCTGACATCAACTCATCCTGGGAATTCTTTCAAAGTAAATTGCTCTCTCTCATGTACAGATTTATCCCATCTCGTCTTCAGTTGTCATACCCTTCCTCCCGTCCATGGTACACGGAATCTTGTGGTGAGGCTGTTGCCCTGAAACAACTTGCTTTCGTCTCCTGGAAAGCAAATCCAACGGAAGGAAATCTCATTTCCTTTCACAAAGCCCGAAACAAGTGTGTGTCCACCCTCAGGAGAGCCAGGAAACAATATCTCACCGTTCTCAAGACCGAACTCTCTTATCTGTCTCCCTCTTCCAAATCCTGGTGGCGTCTGGTCAAATCTGTTTCTGGTGTTTGTTCCCCCTCCATCCCCTCCCTCACCTCAAACGGCTTAACGGCTGACTCTGCACGTGAAAAAGCTGAATGCCTCAACTCTGTGTTTGCCTCTAAATCTTGTGTCCCAAACCCATCCCTCTCTGTACCCACCGTACCCAGTCGTACCCAGCTGTTTCTGGACTCTGTGTCCTTTCCTCCTGACAAGGTGGAAAAGTTTCTGTCAACCCTTGACTCGGATTCTGCAACTGGTCCTGACGGCATCAGCCCACGGGTCCTAAAATCATGTTCCTCCGCTCTTTCACTCCCTCTTTCTGTTGTCTTCACCCTCTCTTTTGCTCAAGATCATCTGCCATCTGCTTGGAAATCAGCCAACATCACCGCTTTGCACAAAAAAGGTGCAAAAACAGATCCTAGCAACTACAGACCAATCAGCCTTCTCCCAATTATCAGCAAAGTCATGGAATCCATCATTGCTTCAGATATGAAATCTTTCCTCTTCTCCAATGGCTTGATCTCTGATCATCAATTTGGTTTCAGACCTGGTCACTCCACTTTGGACATGCTGCTTCTGCTTTCTCAACAATGGATGGAGGTCCTCAACGCCAAACAGGAAATTAGAGCTGTCTCCCTTGACATTTCACGTGCCTTCGATACGGTCTGGCACCCCGCTCTGCTCACCAAACTCTCCTCCTTTGGTATCCATGGAAATCTCCACGCATGGCTGGCGGACTTCCTCTCTGGTCATAGTCAACATGTGGCCCTGAATGGGTTTCTCTCATCTCCTCTTCCTGTTCAGGCTGGCGTTCCCCAAGGTAGTGTTCTGGGCCCTGTGCTTTTTTTGGTCTTCATCAATGATCTCTCTGACTCTCTTGAAAATCCTCTCTATCTCTTTGCTGACGACTCTACTCTCTGTCGCTCCATCTCTCATCCCTCAGATCGGCAGTCTGCAGCCTCCTCACTCTCTGCAGACCTGGATAAAATCACAAGCTGTTCAAACTCGTGGAACTTGTCTTTCAATTCTGACAAATCTTGCACTCTCACTGTGTCTCTCCGAAAAGACTGTCTGGAAAACTCTCCCATCTACTTTCTTAACAATTTTCTTGAAGGATTTCTGTCACTCAAGCTTTTGGATCTCATTATCTGCCATTATCTTTCCTGGGAAAGCCACATTTACAAGCTGGCCTCCAAAATCAGTCGCCGACTTGGGCATCCTCCATTCTGCAAAGTCCTTCCTTGGCACTACTGAGCTGCTCACCACCTACAAAGCTTTTTTCCACAGTTTGATGGAATACTGTTCTCCTGTCTGGGCTCGTACTCCTACCTCACACCTAGCTCGGCTTCACGCTGTAGAAACCACGGCTTTTAGGAACATTTTTAGAAACTTTTAGGAACGTGATGTAGCTGATTCTGAGGGCCTTTCACTCTCTCACCGCAGGCAGGTTGGCTGGCTTTCTATCCTCCACCAACTCCTCTCCGGCCTTGCACCCCCTGCTCTGTCTGTGCTCTGTCCCACAAATATTCCTGCAGAACGCACAAGGTTTGCCAATAAACCTCTTCTGATAAAGCGGCTAAAATCAAGACTCTCTGCTCACCTTCATTCCTCTTTTTTTCCTACCTCTGGAACAAACTCCCACACTCACTTCAATCCCACTCCTCCCTCCCGTTCCTCAAAACAGCTGTTCACCTCCATATCTTACCACATCCAAAGCCTTGATCTTTTCTACCCCCATTAATCCACCACAAACCCACCTCCTTCAAATTCCCTGTTTTCTTTCCTGAAATACCCTGTAGTGTCCATGTTGCTAACTCTGCTACCAAAGGTGGATGGAGGTTATGTTTTCACCCCTGTCTGTTTGTCCGTTTCTTTGTGAACAAGATATCTCAAAAAGTTGCGGACAGATTCGGAAGAAATTTGGCAGAGAGTTAGCGTATGTGACAAGGACTAAATGATTCGATTTTGATGAAGATCCGGATTCGGATCCCGGCTAATAGAATTTTAAAGTGATTCTTCACCAAAAACGATACATACCAGGGTATCTGAAAAAGTTGTGGACGGATTTGGACGAAAGTTAGTGGAGAGGTTGTGTGTGTGAAAAGGAAGAATATAATCGATGTTGGTGAAGATCTGAATATGGATTCGGATATGAAAATTATTTAATTGTTGCAGTGATTCTTCACCATTGAGAGATAGAGCTAAACTCAACATATAGCAGGATATCTCAAAAAGTGGTGGATGGATGATTTTGAATAAATGTGATTCTGTATTGTGATTTTCTGGTATACTCTGGGATACAAAACGTAAACTGTTCACCTGGCGGAGGTATGCTCTCTACTGAGTGCCGTTATAGTTTATCCTGTGTACCCCACCCCAGCCCTCTCTTCCACAGATCTCTTGACGTCCCTGTTTCCCACTCTTGTTGTGCTTCTCTCTCTCTCTCCCTCTACCTTTTTTATATGTTCTATGTGCTGGCTCTTATACTAGCCTCGACCAAGTGTACAATTTTTTTTATATGTATACACAGTTGGACTCTACTATTCGCGGGTTCCGTGTATTCGCGGTTGATAAATTGTAACCTGTTTCTCTATTCGTAGCCATGTGTCCCACAAATTCGCAGTTTGTTGCAAGCGCAAAAAAATTGTTTTCACAAGTCGCGAGCATGACACAATTATAAAACCCATCTTTCACCAGCCATGCACAAAGCAGCTGTACGTACGCAAAAAAACATCCTCTACAAGACGCACGCACAACCAGCTTCTGCATTCGCAGCGATGTGCTTCGTGTTTTTACGGCTTTCGCAGCCGCATTAAAATACAGTTTGTATTTTAGCCGCACTATAAGTGAGCTTCACGGGATGTCCCACCAGCTGCAAAAGTAAGTCATCCCCCGGAGAGTTATAGAATGAAAACACTTCATTAAATATATTTCTGAAATTAGTAACTGCTCAATATAGCATCATCCGATAACATCCTCCACAAACAATGGGCAGCCTACTCACCCTTCATACAGTTACCAACAATGCCTGTATGCATACATATACTGTTACGTGCTCCTCCCTGACCCCCTGGTCACGGTGTACCTCCGAGCCCCGAGAGGAGTCACAGCAGAAAAATGTGTTATTCTGTGTGTCAAAGATCAATGAAGAAGCCACCCCAATTGTTACTCACAAACAAATATTGTATTAAGATCACACAAGAATAACAGTACAACAACAATAGTATTCAAAAGTACAATCAATATGTCCTATGATGAAAACCTTCAGTTTTGTAATATACACAAAGAATTAAGTTAAGCACCCCCCCCGTTTTTTTACAACCTCGCACATTACAAGTTTGTTGTCGTCAAAACAGTGTAATATACCCATGATATTGCTATATTTTCTGGAGAAGTGATATTATGGTCACATAAAAACATAACAATCATGCCGTTTTCAATATTTTATTCTGAATAATTTAAGGTGAAATTTTTTGGGAATTTTAGGCATATTTTCACCTCAATTTAAGTATGGAGCTATAGGTCCATCACGGACAGTGTGGATGACGTTTATGTTTTCTAACGTACAGTCATTGTTCTGAGAAGACCTCTAGCGATCTTTGCGTCAATAACGTGTGTAGGACCCACGTGATCGGATCACTGACTCAACCAATCACTTTTTTTCACTTTGATCACTCAATTTCATCAATGGATAATTGCTAATGTCATACCAATCATTATTTGATCTCACATACCTTAGAATATATGCCAATGTATACATATACACAAAGAATATATATATTAGGGGGTGCTTACCTTAATTCGTTGTGTAGGGGTGCTTAACTTAATTCTTTGTGTATATATAACTCACTGTGCTCCAAGTGAGTGAAACAAGAACATTCCCCAATGTCTCTTATTCCCGGCTTCAAGACGAAGTTGATTCGCTCCAGCGATAGCCAGAACGATGTCCAATCGAGAGCAGAATCCCGTGCGAATGGCAAGTACAGTCACACAGCCGAAGCTGTACAAAGGCGCCCTCAAGGCGACTGGGAAATCCAAAGGCGCCCTACAGGCGACTAAGAGATTACACCCTCGGGTATGGACGAATTAACCTTCAAAAAGCCACGTCACACACACGCCCCAGATCGACGTCTGAATACGGTGAAAATGGTCGAAAAGAGACGAAACCGCGAGCGAAGCACAAGTCCTGCGTGAGTCAAAATGGCCGACGACCCCCTCTTGAGACGTAACGGCCCGGCGATAATTCTCCTCGGAATCCAACGCCAAAAACCTGACACGCAGGTTAATCAGTCACAGCGATGACAACTCTGTCGCAGGAATCCCTTTCCCGGAAACCCGAAAGTTCGCTAGTGACTCTTGCTCGCCAACGTTCGCTCCAGACCACAAGTAGCTCAGCTCCTTCTTGTCCGACTCACTCGCTCCGCCCTCTTTTTTCTCTTCTTCCTCCTCGTCGTCCCGTTCCTGATCGGGTTTCCTGTTTCTTTTAACATTAACTTTTTTACCTTTTGAAAACAGTCCATGAACAATAAACCTTTTGAACACAATAATAGTACATGGAATCAGAAATATTTACAGTGGATGCAAACCACCACAACGGAAGTGACAAATCCGTAACAATACACACTGTGTCCTTTGTCTCAATCATTCTTGTCGTCCCGTTGCTTTGACCTGCATTTTTGCCTTTCCCTCTGCTCATCGTTCAATCATGGCTTCCAAGCGCAAGACCAGTGCCGGAGATGCGTCGACTACCAAGAGGCAGAAAAAGTGATCAACCTGAGCAACAAATTGGAGCTGCCCGACCGGGTTTCAAAAGGAAAGAGTGTGGCCTCTGTGGGTAGGCATTATGGCGCAACACATCTACCGTTTGCTATATACGGAAGAATGAGAAGGCGATGGACCCATGTCCAGGACGTCCACATAGAAAGGACAGAGAAGGCTCTCAGCATATGGATATATGGATCGAGGACAACACGCAGTATGCCTTTAAGTGGACCTCTCATTCACGCAAAAGCAAAACGTATTGGGGGGTGGGTGTGAGGGGGCAATGGGAGGAGAGGAGGGGGTGCTACCAGCACTAGTGATGCACCGAACTATGATGGTACAAGTAACGCGAGTTCATTCGCAACAAGCAGGGGAAGGTTTCTTCGATTCAAGGAGCGGTACTGTCTCAAAAATGTGAAGCTCACGGGAGCGTGCCTCCACGGACCACGAGGTGGCAAAACCGTTCCCTGCTCAACTCGCGAGGCTGATCTAAAAGAATGGATACCTCCTAGAGCAGGTGTTCAATGCTTACGAGACCGGCCTCTTACAGAAAAAGATGCCCACGAGTGCTGGCACAACCTGTGGCCACTGGCAGTGAAGAACCTTACTGGCTTTCCCAATAACACAGAGAAGATGCATGTGATTATTGGATTGGCATGGCAGGTGGGAGGGGAAGGCTTTGATGACATGCAGCCTGAGGGGTTGGAGTATCTCATGGCCTCGCATGGCGACGACCTCACCTAGGAGGAATTTGGAGGCCATTACAAAGGTTTCCGAGGAGGCGGACAGTGATGAGGAAGAGGTGCCGAGGTGCAACCTCACGCTCTAGTTCCTGGGCGTGGTGCTGCAGGACATGCGGGCGTTTGCCGATAGGGTGCAATACACTGACCCAGTCATGGAGCGCTACCTCAAGTTCAAGAGGGGCTTGGATGATGTGCTACTCCCCTATTCTCCGATGATGTGCTACTCCCTCCATTACACATTTCTTCCACCCTGCTCCCTCCACCTCAAACCATCAGCACCCTCTCTTGCCTATCCTGCCTCTCCCTCAGTGCACAACTTTGCAGCACCATCATTTGGGTCGTCCTCAGAGTTCGAGGAATTCATGAGATTTTACTTCATCAACATCATCATTATCATCATCATTTGAAAAGTTGCATGTGTTTGTAAAATAAAATTTTGAAACGGTACATACATGATGTTGTTGTGTTTGTTTTTTTACTTTCCCGGTATGGTATGGTTAAGCACTTTCAATAAACTGCAAGCACATTCCTTCAATAAAGTGGAAACGGTACCTGGTGTTGTCGTCTTTGTTGTTTTTTTTTGGAAGCATTTTTATGAAACTAATAATGTGCCTTTGCTGTTGAAAATATTTTAAATTTCAAAAAATTCCCTCGGTGAATCAGGAACCGCCGGGAACCGATAACCTATTGCTTTCCCCATTGAAACAATGGCACGGCATACATTCGCAGGATTTTTATACACAATCGCGGGATTTTCATCGGCATTTGTGGATTATCGTCAACATTCGTGGGATTTGCCTCAAAATTTGCAAATTATGTCTCACCATTCACGGTTTGTTCCTCGACATTCGCGGATACAGGACCCAATTCACCCTTTTTCCATTGAAACAAAGCCCTGCCATTTGCTGTTTCGCAATTCGCAGCATTTTCTAGGAATGTATCCCCCACAAATAGTGGAATCTGCAAAATATGGAAAAGAAGGAACATTCTTGGAAAAATGCCAGGGGCATAGAAAAGGCCTCTTTATATGGTATGCGCCATGTGGCAAAGTGTAGAAAAGAAGGGACATTCCATACCTTGTAGAAAATGCCAAACAATACAAAATAAGGGCCATTCAAAAAGTCTCTTGTGCATGCTGGACTACCATTGTGTTCTTAGGTGGACTACCATTGTGTTCTTAGGAGGAATAAAGTAATGCTCCAGAAAAGTTCATATAAAGGGGTGCCCTACATATATAGGTTTAATCCCATTAGTACGTAAAGTTTTCTGTGTACCTTAAAAACGAAAACACATAAGATACTAGAACGGCACTAAGTAGAGAGCATACCTCCGCCTGGTTGGCCATATCACTCAATGGTGAAAATCACTTTAAAATTCTACTAGTTGGATCCGGATCTTCACGAAAATTGAATCGATCCTTCCCCGTCACACACATAACCTGTCCAACAAGTTTCATCCAAATCCATCCATAACTTTTTGAGATATCCTGCTATGTATCGTTTTTGGCCCTATCTCCTAATGGTGTAGAATCACTAAAAAAGTTCTCGTAGCCAGACCCGAATCGAGATCTTCACCAAATCTATATCTCTGCCAAATTTTGTCTGAATCCATCCACAACTTTTTGAGATATTTTGTTCACAAACAAATGGACAGACAGGGATGAAAACATAACCTCCATCCACCTTTGGTGCTTCGCGGTTAGGGTGCCAGCTTGGGATCCTCGGATCCTGGGTTCGAATCCCGGTCGATCGCTGAATTAACGCGAGGGGGTCTGACTCAGCCTGTCATCCTTCTGAGGTTGGCAAATTGAGTACTGGTAATTCCCTGTGTGTGGCAAGAAGCGACTAACAGGGTTGGCGCGGCAGGAAGGGCATCCGGCCGTAAAACATTGCGTTTTTTTTCCCATTAGTACGTAAACTTTTTTTTTTTTTTTTTTTTTTTTTTTGTATACAAGATCGAGGCTCGTGAAAGAGCGAACATTAATCACACAGAAAGACAAACAGACACACAAAACAAATAACATCGGGAGCGGTAGACAAGATGGGGAGAGAGGGGGAAGGACACAAACACAACATTTGAGAGCAGGGACCGAGAGACATGGAGACATCGAGAGAACTGTGGGAGGGAGAGGGCTTTGGGGGGGAGGCATGGGAAGGGGGGGGGGGGTGGGAGAGGTATAAAACATATGGACACTGCCAAGACTTCCAGGAAAGAAGTTGGAATTTCAAACAAGGTGGATCTGGGGTGAATTAGTGGGGGTAGAAAAGATCAAGGTTTTGGATGGGGGAAGATAAGAGATGGTGGTGAACAGCTGTTTTGAAGACCTGGAGGGAGGAGTGTGATTGAAGTGAGTGTGGGAGTTTGTTCCAGAGGCGGGAGAAAAGAGGAATGAAAGAGTGAAGGTGAGCAGAGAGCCGAGATTTCGGCAGTTTAACCATCAGAGGGTGGCTGGCAGATCTTGTGCGACCTGTAGGAATATTTGGGGGACAGAGCACAGAGAGAGCTGGGGGAGCAAGGCCGGAGAGGAGTCGGTAGAAGACAGAAAGACCACCTACCTGCCTGCGGTGAGTGAGTGAAAGGCCCTCAGAGATAGCTTCATCGCGGGAGATTCCAATGATTCTGAAAGCTTTGGATTCAACAGCGTGAAGCCGAGCCAGGTGTGAGGCAGGAGCACCAGCCCATAGGGGAGAACAGTATTCCATTGAGCTGCGGATGAAAGCCTTGTATGTGGTGAGGAGCTCAGGTCTGCCTAGGAAGGACTTCGCACGACGGAGGATGCCCAGTCGGCGACTGGCTTTGGAGGCCAGCTTGGAAATGTGGTTTTCCCAAGAAAGATCATGGCAGATGGTGAGACCCAAAAGCTTGAGCGACAGAACTTCTTGGAGAGGCTTGTTGAGAAAGTAGATGGGAGGGTTGTCCAGTCGATCTTTTCGGAGAGACATAGTAAGAGTGTGAGATTTGTCAGGATTGAAAGACATGTTCCACATGTTTGACCAGTCTGTGATTTTGTCCAGGTCTTCAGAGAGTGAGGAGGCTGCAGACTGCCGATCTGAGGGAAGAGGAATGGAGCGGCAGAGAGTGGAGTCATCAGCAAAGAGATACAGAGGATTTTCCAGAGAGTCGGAGAGATCATTGATAAAGACCAGAAAAAGCACAGGGCCCAGCACACTGCCTTGGGGAACTCCAGCCTGAACGGGAAGGGGAGATGAGAGAAATCCATTCAGGGCCACACGTTGACTACGACCAGAGAGGAAGTCCGCAAGCCATGCATGGAGATTTCCATGGATACCGTAGGAGGAGAGTTTGGTGAGCAGAGCTGGGTGCCAGACCGTATCGAAGGCACGTGATATGTCAAGGGAGACAGCTCTGATTTCCTGTTTGGCATTGAGGACCTCCATCCATTGTTGAGACAGCAGAAGCAGCATGTCCAGAGTAGAGTGACCTGGTCTGAAACCAAATTGATGATCAGAGATCAAGCCATTGGAGAAGAGGAAAGATTTCATATCCGAAGCAATGATGGATTCCATGACTTTGCTGATAATTGGGAGCAGGCTGATTGGTCTGTAGTTGCAAGGATCTGTTTTTGCACCTTTTTTGTGTAAAGCGGTAATGTTTGCTGATTTCCAGGATGCTGGCAGATGACCTTGAGCAAAGGATAGGGTGAAAAGAACAGAGAGAGGGTGAGATAGAGCGGCAGAGCAGGATTTTAGGACCCGTGGGCTGATGCCATCTGGTCCAGTTGCAGACAGATTTTGCCCTATTTTCTGCATCTCCCCTTGTTATCCCCCTTGCACGCATTTCTTCTTCCACCACATTTAGCCAAGTCTTTCTCGGTCTTCCGATCTTCAATATCTTCCGCAATATCTCAAATATCCCGCAATATCTTCCCCGCCCTCTACTTACTTCTACATTCATTTCCATCACTCTTCTCACCCAGTCACTTTCATCCTTCCTCAACACATGACCAAACCATCTCAACCTGTTTCTCTTCACAGCATCCATCACAGGCTCTTTTCCCATCTTCTTTCGCAATTCATCATTTGTCTTCCTTTCTCTCAACATACTCCGCACACCACATATAGTCACATAGACATGCTTATATATTCTTTTACTTCCTCTTTCTTTTGCTGTGAATTACCTTGAGGAGTACAGCACGGAAAGCTTTGGTTATATATATAACCTATATATATATAACCTCCCGAGAGGGAGGTTAACCGCAGGGAGGTCGCCATATATATATATATATATATATATATATATATATATATATATATATATATATATATATATTGTTGCGGATATGGGATTTGCATCCATCCATATCCGCTTGTAAATATTCCCCTATTTCCTCAATACTTCC
The DNA here is from genome assembly GCF_964187855.1 of Myxine glutinosa. Lineage (NCBI taxonomy): Eukaryota > Metazoa > Chordata > Myxini > Myxiniformes > Myxinidae > Myxine > Myxine glutinosa. The sequence continues at coordinate 46,097,422 of NC_136270.1, forward strand.
CAACTATCCCCAATCCCCCATTCCCTAGTCCCATTTTCTGTAAACAACACTCTGTAGACCCGACCTCCCCCTATTTCCCCCATTAAATGTCGTGCCCAGGTTCACCGCATCTCATGTAAGACAACTATAGGACATCTTGCTAGTTATTCTTAGTCTATGTCAGTTAAGGACTCGTTTCCATTAATTCTGACCCTTCGTTGCACCAGAATGTGATTGTATGGCACCGTTAGGAAGTTTAGGAACTCCCGATACCTCCCCGCAGCTCTTCCTCACGGTTCAGCAACAACAACAACAACAACAACAGCAACGGCAGCGGCGGGCGCGGGAAGTGCGCGTCCTCACTCCGGCTCGGTTGGTAGGGGGTGTTGGGAGGGCATCAGGCCTTCCCAACGAGCCGCCATCGAACATGTGCTCGACGGGGTTACCAAATAGGGGCTCCCTGTCAGCTCCTCATCAAGGGCGGAGCCCGGTAACCCCCGCACCCAATGGAAGCGGCGAACCGGCCCCCGGTGGGGCGGAGCCAACCAGCCGAGGGCGTGTCACTCCCCGCTGAGCATGCGCAGGGAGAGGGAGGTGACGTCAGATGCGCGCTGAGCTTGGAGCAAGCAAGACCACCTCCGAGCGCTGTGAGGCCTCCCCGCATCTTCTGGACTGGACCGTGCTTTATCCTGTCCCCGAGCCAAGGTGCACCTTGTGCCATCGAACTACCTGTCCCTCCCTGCCATCAATCCCTGTGTAAGTCAGCCTTGTTCCGTTTGTCTGTGGTCTGTCCGGGAATAGATAAGATTGTATTTAAGTGCCCATCTCTTCTGTGTCTTTTACCTCACTCTGCCGTGTAATCTACCCCTTTTCTCCACCACTGTAATTATATCCTCCTCCAGAGGTCTTGAGAACTGTACCCCTTGCGTCGTTTCATCTATCCCAGTCGTCGTGTCCTTTCCATCATTGATTTGGCATAGCGCGATTTGGTCAACGTCTGGGTGAATCGGGTGAGTTGGGGAAGAATCGGGGGAACTGTTTGGTCGCGGCAATACCACCGCTCGGTAAAGAACATCTAAACCGCGTCCGTAACAATATATATATATATATATATATATATATATATATATATATCTTAATCTCTTAAAAACTCAACGTTTCAGCCAGTAACTCAGCGTGCACTGGGCCCCCGCTAACTTTTGTCCAAAAGAGCCTTGACAAAGGTTAGTGGTGGCCACGTGCACTCCAGGTTTGTTTTTAAGACAAAACTATAGGTTGGAGAACTATAAAAGATGGATTTATTTGATATAATTCCCAACCGCCATTCATTACTTGATATATATATATATATATATATATATATATATATATATATATATATATATATATATATATATATATATATATATATATTGTTGCGGATATGGGATTTACATCCATCCATATCCGCTTGTAAATATTCCCCTATTTCCTCAATACTCCCCAACTCTCCCCAATCCCTCAATCCCTAGTCCCACTTTCTGTAACCAACACTCTGTAGACCCGACCTCCCCCTATTTCCCCCCATTAAATGTCGCATCCAGGTCCACCGCATCTCACGTAGACAACTATGGGACATCTTGCTAGTTATTCTTAGTCTATGTCAGTTAAGGATTCGTTTCCATTAATTCTGACCCTTCGTTGCACCAGAATGTGATTGTATGGCACCGTTAGGAAGTTTAGGACCTCCCGATACCTCCCCGCAGCTCTTCCTCACGGTTCAGCAACAACAACAACAACAACAACAGCAGCGGCGGGCGCGGGAAGTGCGCGTCCTCACTCCGGCTTGGTTGGTAGGGGGTGTTGGGAGGGCACTAGGCCTTCCCAACGAGCCGCCATCGAACATGTGCTTGACGGGGTTACCAAATTGGGGCTCCCTGTCAGCTCCTCGTCAAGGGCAGAGCCCGGTAACCCCCGCACCCAATGGAAGCGGCGGACCGGCCCCAGTGGGGCGGAGCCAACGAGCTGAGGGCGTGTCACTCCCCGTTGAGCATGCGCAGGAGAGGGAGTGGTGACGTGAGATGCGCGCAGAGCTGAAGGAGAAAGGACGCACCCTCCGAGCGCCGAGAGACCTCTGCCATTAAGAATGACCTCCCAAAGACTGAGCTGTATCCTGTCCCCGAGCCAAGGTGCACCTTGTGCCATCGGTCTACCTGCCATCAATCCCTGTGTGAGTCAGCCTTGTCTGTTTGTCCGTGGTCTGTATGGGACTAAGTAGCCAGTTAGATAAGCTAATCTTTGCACTGTGTCACCTGCTGTAAATAACCTTGACTGCTCCTTTTCGTTTAAATCCTGTTCCTCTTCTGTATGTCTTCGTCCTCTTCTTCCTCTTTCCATTCGATCGCTTTAGAGTTTTCCCCAATTGAATATCTGTGACGCGATTTGGCCAACGTTCGGGGTAATCGGGTAAACTGTACGAACACGGCGGCCATTCCGCTCGGTCAAGCAACATCTTTAGCCGTGTCCGTAACAATATATTATATATATATATATATATATATACATATATATATATATATATATATATATATATATATATATATATATATATTGTTACGGTTTTTAGAACCTTCACTTTATCAAATTTGGTATTAAAATCCCTAATAACTCCCCGTGTACATTTCGCCTCAATTGGCTGTTAATTGATTGCACCTTAGTTTGTCCATCGCATCACGTAGCAAATAGTAGGCTTCCCTCAATAGTTATCTCATTGTTATATGTCAGTATAAGGCTCTGTTTTTCCACTAGTCCATTGCGTTGCACCAAATCAAATAAAATAGATCCCCTTTCAATTGCCCAAAACCTCCATTGCCAACCGCATTGCTCCCTTTCCAACTGAATTGCTCCATTTCCAATTGCATGCCTCCATTTCCAACTGCATTCGCCGCCATGCCATGTGCTCTAATTCGGGGAAGAAGGGCGTGGCCCCACCTCATCATCAGGAGGAGGAGTGAGCCAGCCCCGATCAACCACCCGAGAAGGAGTGGTTTTGGCTTGAGAGGGCGGAGGAAGAAACATAGAGGCAAGTTCTGTGAGGGAGGTGCGCTGGACCAGTTCTCAGTTCTGTGGAGGGAGGTGCTTGAGACGAGTGAGAGTCCACAGGGAGAGAAACCATACAAGAGTCCCGTGGGTGTCGACGGAGTTTCACAGACGCAGGAGGCGGAGAACGCTGCCGGTGAAGCCGAATACGTGGAGCTGCCGGCTGAAGCTGCCGGCTGTTTGCCGGGTTTTTCGCCGCGACCCCAGAGCGTGGACCGCGAGCTGAAGCCGGACCTAGACGCTACCATCTGCCTGGACTCTTCTCTCCCTTCCCATACCATCCCTGCCATTCCATCCATTTGTGTACGTGAGTTTGTCTTGTTTGTCTTGTCTGGGGTTTTAAGTAAGTTTGTATAAGTATAAGTTGCTCTGTGTCCATCTTTCCCTGTAAATTACATTTCTTATCTTTTCTTCTCTTTGATTGTGGTTGTGTAAATAATTAATAACGCTCTGTTCTTCCGACCTTTGCCTTCTTCTTCCTCGTCCGATCGTCCTTGTCTTTTCCATCATTGAACACCTGTGGCACGATTTGGCCAACGCTCAGAATCGGGTTTAGTCTTTGTTAATGGCTCGAACGTCGTGTTGCTAAAACCGCTCGGCAACGAGAACATCTAAAACCGGGGTTCGAGCGGTACTTGTCTCCCTGTTTTGCGGAGGGATTGGTGAAGGTATTCGGGAGAACACCTTGACCAATAACCCTGCTCAATCCCACCTCGCAAAGGAGCGTTACAAGTACCAGGACCGGCGGAGACGGCCAGCTTAACAGGACAAGGGGATTAACCCCCCCTTGCTAACGGGAGAGCCGTCCCCCAGATCCGTAACAATATATATATTTATATATGTATATATTTATATGTGTATTTATATATGTATATATTTATATGTGTATATAATTAAATGTGTATTTATATATGTATATATTTAAATGTGTATTTATATCTGTATATATTTATATGTGTATTTATATCTATATATATAAAGTAGAGTTGGCCTCTGTGTCTGTATCCTGATGTATCTACGATCTCTAAGATCTCGAGAACCCGTGGACGGATTTGCGAGCGGAAAGTACTGTTCGACTCGGGATGGTCCCAGGAATGTCACGGAGACATAAACATTTAAAAAATTTCGGGTTTTAAAATTAGCGTATTATTAGCACTAGCAGAAGAGAGAGGGATTCGAAGGGAGGGAGCGCAGCGCTTCTAGCGCTTCTGACTACAGCACACCTTAAAATTAAAAAAACTTCGGGTTTTAAAATTAGTGTGTTACGCGTAATTAGCGCTAGCAGAAGAGGGAGGGAATCTAAGGGAGGGAGCGCAGTGCTCCCTCCAGCGCTTCTGTTAGCGTAATTAGCGTATTTCGGAACGTTAATTTTTCAACTTCATTATTCGGAATCAGTACGTCCCAGAGAACCTTCGTAACGTTAATTTTTCAACTTCATCCGATTGACATGGGACCAACGGCATGTGACAAAGAGTGAAACATACAGGCTACATTTATTTGACGACAATGAGTTCCGACTTCCGACCTCGGTGGGATGACAGGCTGAGTCAACCCCCCTGGTGTGAAGGGGGAGGAGGAGGGGAGGGGAAAGAGAAGGGGAGGGGAACGAGGGGGAAGGGGATGGGAGGGGGGAGGGGGAGGGGGAAGGGGGAGGGGGAGGGGGAAGGGGGAGGGGAGGGGGGGAGGGGAAAGGGGGGGAGGGGGAGGGGAGGGGCCCTTCTTCCCCTGGGCACCCCCGCACCCTTCCCTCCCCCCTTCCCCTCCCCCCTCCCCCCCCTTCCCCCTCCCCCCCATTCCCCTCCCCTCCTCTTCCCCCTCCCCTCCTCCTCCCCCGCTTCCCCCTCCCCCCTCCCCCCCGTTCCCCTCCCCTCCTCTTCCCCCTCCCCTCCTCCTCCCACTCCCGTGCAAAGCCGGGTACCTCTGCTAGTATGTATATATTTATATGTGTATATATTTAAATGTGTATTTATATATGTATATATTTATGTGTGTATTTATATATGTATTTATATATGTATATATTTATATGTGTATTTATATATGTATCTATATATATATATATATTTGTGCAGCATCTGTCCTGTCCTGTGTTGTGTTGTCTTGTGTTGTGTTGTCACTGGACTACTTTCTCAAACTTTTGGGAAATCGTACCAAACTTCTGGTATGCACATATCTCTCCCGTCGGTATGTCCTAAGGGTATTGTTTTGTTTTTTTTAATTGCAATTTTTTTTTCTTTTATTCTTTTGGGAATTTTTTTTTTTCCAACTTCAATTGTTTATAAAATGTGATATCACGTATATTACAAATACATTTGTGCAAAATAATTGTTTGAATTACGATTGGTTTAAACCATGACAAAACGGCAACTCGGGTGCAGTCATTTATCTATATATCGACACATCTGGGCAGTGTCTGTGTTGTCACTTAACGACTCCCTCAAACTTTTGTTTCCGTGGTTGTGAAGTGTTTTTAATAACGTTGTGGTGGTTTTGAATCACGTGGTGGTGAGGTATTTTGAATTATGTGGTGGTGAGGTGTTTTTAAATGACGTGGTGGTGAGGTGTTTTGAATTTCGTGGCTGTGAGGTGTTTTTATTACGTGTTTTATGGCTGTGAGGTGTTTTTAATTTTGTTGTGGTGAGGTGTTTTTATTACGTGTTTTATGGCTGTGAGGTGTTTTTATTACGTGCTTGATGGCTGTGAGGTGTTTTCAATTTCGTGGTGGTGAGGTGTTTTTAATTTCGTTGTGGTGTGGTGTTTTTATTACGTGTTTTATGGTGGTGAGGTGTTTGGAATTACTTGGTGGTGAAGTGTTTTGAATTACGTGGTGGTGAGGTGTAATCGTCCCAAACTTCCAGTCTGCACCTACCCCTCCCCTATGTATGTGCTTCGGGGTTCTTTCTTGAAAAAAAAAACATTCAACCTAAATCTTCAACCTAAATTGCCTATCAAAATGTAATATCACAAACACAACAAATACATTTGTGCAAAGTAATTGTTTGTATTATGATTGGTGAAAATCATGACAACACAGCAACTCAGGTACAGTAGCCCGTTCCTCAGTATCGATGTTTGGTGAGGCGAGGGCAGCGAGCCGAGCTAAGCTCGTATATTTATATATGTATATATTTATGTGTATTTATATATGTATATATTTATATGTGTATTTATATATGTATATATTTATATGTGTATTTATATATGTATATATTTATATGTGTATTTATATATGTATATATTTATATGTGTATTTATATATGTATATATTTATATGTGTATTTATATATGTATATATTTATATGTGTATTTATATATGTATATATTTATATGTGTATTTATATATGTATATATTTATATGTGTATTTATATATGTATATATTTATATGTGTATTTATATATGTATATATTTATATGTGTATTTATATATGTATATATTTATATGTGTATTTATATATGTATATATTTATATGTGTATTTATATATGTATATATTTATATGTGTATTTATATATGTATATATTTATATGTGTATTTATATATGTATATATTTATATGTGTATTTATATATGTATATATTTATATGTGTATTTATATATGTATATATTTATATGTGTATTTATATATGTATATATTTATATGTGTATTTATATATGTATATATTTATATGTGTATTTATATATGTATATATTTATATGTGTATTTATATATGTATATATTTATATGTGTATTTATATATGTATATATTTATATGTGTATTTATATATGTATATATTTATATGTGTATTTTTATATGTATATATTTATATGTGTATTTATATATGTATATATTTATATGTGTATTTATATATGTATACATTTATATGTGTATTTATATATGTATATATTTATATGTGTATTTATATATGTATATGTGCAAAGTATATATATATATATATATACATATATATATATATACATACGGAGCGAAAAGCACATGGAACTCAGCAATTCTGTTTGCAGCTCCACACGCGGAAGAGGATCGCGAGGCGGTTGTAACTCACAAACATCCTGAGCTACATCGCGGGGTAAAGAGTCCGATAGGCGTGGGGCCACATGACCGTCTAATGACAGGTTGCACGGCATGCATGAACAGTCACGTGCACCGAACGATTATCGAAGCAACCTGTCAGCGGAGTGTACAAGTACACGTGGAATGTTCCCACGCTGGCACGGCGAGGCCAGTGAATGGCTGCAGCTTCACCCCGCTTCACTTATTGTACATGTCAATGTGTGGGTGCAAAGTTTCCTCTTTCATCGAGTCGTCTGTGGCCGAAGTGATCCAGCAGTTTGCCGCCCTTTGTCTCCACTATCCGTGACATGGTTTAGTCAGAACCTGGTCTAAATTTTTGGTTTAACCCAAGGAATAAGTTTTAAAATTTGAAATTTCTGAATAGTTTAAAATGTTGTTATTTGCTACACCACGACCACGACAATGTGCAGTATACAAGTTGTTGCATTGTCCTGATCCACATGGGGGTTTTTTTTGCCCTTTTCCAACTGCTTGAATTTGTATTTTAAAAGTATTCTTTGTCCAGAAAGGTGTTCCAGCACACAAGGTGTGTCCAGCAAGCACTCCCCAGCACACGTTTCCACCTGTATGTGAACATTTAATCAGAACATGTACGAACCATGTCACGGGAAATATTCTTCCATATTAAGTTATATGGATATTGTTCACTTATAAAGTTAGAATTGTTGTTAAAGCAACATTTAGAAAACCTCGATTATGGCATTGTGAGAGCGCGTGTAAAATAACACTTTCGTTTTCGTTGTTGATATTGCGCCAGGAAGTTACTCATCGATCAATCCCTCGGATAATTTGCGGTGTCTTGCTGAATTCTCAGAATATAGGACTAACACTCATCGATGGGAGTACAACACTCTAAGATTTAGCACGTGTTAAAAAATACATTATGCTATGCATGTAAAACAACCTTCACATATTTTACTCAACATAAACACATGTGTGTGTGTGAGCATGTTATCATATGGTCAAAGTTTCAATAGATATTCATCTTGTATGATCATTTGGAATAAAAATGATTAAATATCCTTTTTTTTTTTTTTACTTTTCTACTTCATGTACAAAGCATTTGTTTTTAATCGTCGATTCCGTTTGTGTAACAGGTTCCAGTTTGTGTCATGTCCAAAAATTCGCATCTTACCGACTGCGTATAGAACAAGTACACGCTCACGAGTGGGATCAATGGGGTCGGGTCAGCCAATTTGAGCGACCATGTACAGGACCCTAACCCCTTCACACGGGCGTAGCTGGTGACTGACAGCTTGGGGTCGAGGAAGTTAAATGCCCGTGACCCCAGCGAGTGTTATGTGACCTCCGCCCTTCTATGAGACATCAATCGGTCAGAGCAGAGGAGAGCATTGTCAGAAGGTGACGGGTCGTGACACGAAGCACTCGTGGTGGGTGCTCAGGCACGCGCCCGTGTCCCGCAAGGTGGAGGCGGCGCACGCGACCGTGTCCCACAAGGTGGAGGCGGCGCACGCACCCGTGTCCCGCAAGGTGGAGGCGGCGCACGCACCCGTGTCCCGCAAGGTAGAGGCGGCGCACGCGACCGTGTCCCACAAGGTGGAGGCGGCGCACGCGCCCGTGTCCCACAAGGTGGAGGCGGCGCACGCGCCCGTGTCCCGCAAGGTAGAGGCGGCACACGCACCCGTGTCCAACAAGGTGGAGGCGGCGCACGCGCCCATGTCCCACAAGGTGGAGGTGGCGCACTCGCCCGTGTCCCGCAAGGTGGAGGCGGCGCACGCGCCCGTGTCCAACAAGGTGGAGGCGGCGCACGCGCCCGTGTCCCACAAGGTGGAGGTGGCGCACTCGCCCGTGTCCCGCAAGGTGGAGGCGGCGCACGCGCCCGTGTGCCGCAAGGTGGAGGCGGCGCACGCGCCCGTGTGCCGCAAGGTGGAGGCGGCGCACGCGCCCGTGTCCCACAAGGTGGAGGCGGCGCACGCGGCCGTGTCCCGCAAGGTGGAGGCGGCGCACGCGGCCGTGTCCCGCAAGGTGGAGGCGGCGCACGCGGCCATGTCCGGAAGGTGGAGGCGGCGCACGCACGGAAACTTGGAAAGCCCACGTTTGCGTTCGGACGCAACTCAGCGGGACACCAATAATCACTCTTCATCCACACAGGAATGTGCGTGTACGAAATGCGCAAAAATCACGAGATGTACTTGCATGTTACTTTTAAGCAAAGCTGGAATGACTGCTTCGACATGTTCACCATACAGGAATGTACTGCATGTCATTCACAACTCTGGCCAATGCATTCTTACCTCCGCCAACAAAGGTGGATGCAGGTTATGTTTCACCCCTGTCTGTCTGTATGTTTGTCTGTCCATGTGTGAACAGGGTATCTCAAAAGGTTGCGGACGGATTTGGACGAAATTTGGCAGAGATGTAGCGTGTGACAAGGACGAAATTTGGCAGAGATGTAGCGTGTGACAAGGACGAAATGATTAGATTTTGGTGGATTCGGATCCGGCTAGTATAATTTTTTCAGTGATTCTTCAGCATCGGGAGATAGGGCCAAAAACGATACATAGCAGGAAATCCCAAAAATGTGTTTACGGATTAGGACGAAACTTGGTGGACCGGTTGTGTGTGTGACAAGGACGAAATGATTAGATTTTGGTGAAGATCCGGATTCGGATCCGGCTACTAGATTTTTTAAAAGTGATTCTTCACCATTGGGAGATCGGACCAAAAACTATATATAGCAGGAATTCAGGACATCTCAAAAAGTTATGGACGGATTTGGATGAAACTTGGTGAACTGGTTGGGTGTCTGACAAGCAAGAATCGATTCGATTTTGGTGAAGATCTGAATATGGATTCGGATATGGGAATTATTTAATTTTTAAGTGATTCTTCACCGTTGAGAGATCGGTTGAAAAGCGATACATAACATAATATTTAAAAAAAAGTTATAGACGAGTTATGAATAAACTTGGTGGAGCAGTTAGTTAGACTTGGTGGATCGGGTGAGGTCCGAATCCATATCCGGCCTATCAGTGGGACATAAAACGCAAACTGCTCACCAGGTGGAGGTATGCTCTCTACCGAGTGTCGTTCTAGTAATACATATGATTATGTGGTTACGTTTCCGAAGTTAATATTCAAACCGCCAAGACGAGGGATGATGTGGGAATGTAGTTCCGGAGGAAGTAATTATATAATATAATGGAGTGCTCGTGTAATGGCGACCCAACAACCCATCACATTTTCTAATGCTAGCCACTTTGGAGGTATTTGACTCCACCTAACACCTTTGGCGACCTAACACACACACACACACACACACACACACACACACACACACACACACACACACACACACACACACACACACACACACACACACACACACACACACACACACACACACACACACACCTCAAGCCACTCTGCACAGTCAAAGAAAAAAATAATCCCACTATGTAAAACTTTAGAAAATGCTACTCCACACCTTCCTTCGGCCAGGTTCTAGCAATATGAACCACAACCCCCAAATGCAGGGCCCACACCTGTCACGTCTCATGGCTCAAGTGTTTCAAGGCCGAACTTAAAACACGAGTACGTGCACTGGCTTTTCGACAGACTTGTGTCACCGCATCAAATTGATTGCAGCACCTGGGCCATCTCCAGGCCACCTCAATCCATGGGGTGATATGATTAGAGTAATGAGAGAACCTGCACACTTCACACAAGCGAATGATCTCGTTTGATTACTGTGTTATATCCAGGTACGAAATGAGTCTTCAAATAAATAAATAAATAAATAAATAAGGTGTAAAACCCACTTTGGCATCTCATCATGGACGAATAACGTAGCAGCCCATTGACACACACACACACACACACACACACACACACACACACACACACACACACACACACACTGGGCGACTATTCTGGCAGAAATTTGGGAATTTTTTCCCCACCGTGTGGACAGATTTGCAAAAATTCTGCAATAAAGTGAGAATCGCATTGCATAAGTAATTCGTTTTCCAAGAAACAACAACAACAACAACAACAACAACAAGGAGAAATTAACCCCCATCGAGAACAGAAACTCCAAGCACGGTAAACGAGACGTGTGGAGGTTTTCCCGTCCGGTCGTACAGTTATATCCACGGGAAGGAGGCACGAAACGCACCGAACTCAGTACGTGAAGCAGGTATACACAACGATAACACGATGGACCCCTCTGGCTCTACCTTGCGCGAGCTCTCAGTCTTATGGTTTAGGAGCAGAGGTGAGCGCATCCGTATCCACACCCTCTACCTGTGCCGCACGAGCGAAGCACCGACGCAGCACGGGCTGCGTGAGAGAGCGGCGTCTTTTGTCGGCACGAGAGGTGCGCGCGCGCCCTCGCTCCGTGACGCACGTGCCCGGTGCAGCACGAGGCCCTGAGGAGGTGCAGAGGACGCGCGCTGCGACAAACCCCATTGATCGGCATGCACTCTCGGCTAAGCAATGGCCAAAAAATAAAAACTATAAACATATCGGTTCATTGCAGGGAGGGGATTAAAAAAAAGAAAAGCACCATGTAAAAATAAATAAATAAATATATAGATATAAATAACATAGTCATACCGCTTCATAATGGCCGTGTTCTCCGAATGCTGCCATTTCCGATTGTTCAATGCGCCAAAGCACGGTGTTCCACCCTGGGGTGTCGCTGGCCGCAGACACTGCCCGAGCGGGCCTTGGGGCCGAGGCAGGGCCGACTGGGCGGTGCGCGTCACTACGCGTGCCCAATGGCGGAATCGGCCTCCCCCCCTTCGACCTAAAGCGAGCGGGAAGGAAGACGAGGACGTGAGGGACACGGAGGCAAAGGAAATCGAGGTCGAAGGAAATGAGGAGGAGGCGTGAGGACGAGGACGAGGAGAAAAATGGGATTCAAGGGAAGACGATGAGGAAAATGAAAGGAGGAGAGGGGAGGGAAATGCAGAGATGGCGGAGCAAGAGTGGAGAATGAGAATGGAAGAATGAGTGACAAATGCACGGGAGGGAAGAATGGGATGGATGATGATCATATGAAAACGTATGAAGGGAAGAGTGCAGAAGGGAGGGAGGAATAGGTAGAAGGGCAGGGCAAACGCTTGAAGAAAGGAGGATGAGGAACGTCGGGGGTGGGTTCAGACTAAAGAGGAGGGGTGGGGTGGGGGTTTCTGGAGGGTTAAGGATAAAAGGAAAAGGATGTGAAGGAGAAGCTGTGTGGAGAAGAATGATTCATGATGATAAATGAAGATTGAAGAACGAGACGAGTAAAACCAGGGAAGAGGGTGTAGGGAGGAAGGAATTGGTGGTAGGAGGGTGGGTGGCCATAGGTGGGACTATGATGCCATCACATGCACTTTATATGAAGGACTATGATGCCATCGCATGCACTTTATATGTAGGACTATGATGCCATTGCATGCACTTTATATGTAGGACCATGATGCCATTGTATGCACTTTATATGTAGGACTATGATGCCATCGCATGCACTTTATATGTAGCACTATGATGCCATTGCATGCACTTTATATGAACAACTATGATGCCATCGCATGCACTTTATAGGTAGGACTATGATGCCATCACATGCACTTTATATGTAGGACTATGATGCCATTGCATGCACTTTATATGTAGGACTATGATGCCATCGCATGCACTTTATATGTAGCACTATGATGCCATCGCATGCACTTTATATGAACAACTATGATGCCATCGCATGCACTTTATAGGTAGGACTATGATGCCATCACATGCACTTTATATGTAGGACTATGATGCCATCGCATGCACTTTATATGTAGCACTATGATGCCATCGCATGCACTTTATATGAACAACTATGATGCCATCGCATGCACTTTATATGTAGGACTATGATGCCATCACATGCACTTTATATGAAGGACTATGATGCCATCGCATGCACTTTATATGTAGGACTATGATGCCATTGCATGCACTTTATATGAAGGACTATGATGCCATCGCATGCACTTTATATGTAGGACTATGATGCCATTGCATGCACTTTATATGTAGGACTATGATGCCATTGTATGCACTTTATATGTAGGACTATGATGCCATCGCATGCACTTTATATGTAGCACTATGATGCCATCGCATGCACTTTATATGAACAACTATGATGCCATCGCATGCACTTTATAGGTAGGACTATGATGCCATCACATGCACTTTATATGTAGGACCATGATGCCATCGCATGCACTTTATATGTAGGACCATGATGCCATCACATGCACTTTATATGTAGGACTATGATGCTATTACATGCACATTATAGGTAGGACTATGATGCCATCGCATATACTTTATATGTAGGACTATGATGCTATTACATGCACATTATAGGTAGGACTATGATGCTATTACATGCACATTATAGGTAGGACTATGATGCCATCGCATATACTTTATATGTAGGACTATGATGCTATTACATGCACATTATAGGTAGGACTATGATGCTATTACATGCACATTATAGGTAGGACTATGATGCTATTACATGCACATTATAGGTAGGACTATGATGCTATTGCATGCACATTATAGGTAGGACTATGATGCCATTGCATGCACATTATAGGTAGGACTATGATGCCATCGCAGATACTTTAGAGGTAGGACTATGATGCCATCGCATATACTTTATAGGTAGGACTATGATGCCATCATCACATGCATTTTAGCCTCTGTTTTCATTCCCACATTACGTATAACTATGAGATACACAATGAGTGTTATTATATCTGCAAACATTTATTTGATGAAAGCTGCAGCAGATGATAAATAACTATCATCTAAAGACCACAAGAGTCCTACCTCCTCAGGGGTCCAAGGTGACTGCTCAGGTGCTCAACGTAAAGAGCATTTAATGGGAAAAGCTTGTTCCGAACTCGCTCACCTTACAGTCCGATATTGTTGCGTGGAAATGAAAGCACCGATAATATAACGCTGCACCGCACCAAACTGCTCAAATTTAAAAAACAAACATGTGGTGCAAGAACCACAATGTGGTTAAACGTGTGCGGCTTGGAGTGCGTGCGGTGACATGGAAGGATCGAGAAACATGATGGGGGAAACTTGCCGAGCACCTCTCGGGTTGTTACATGAGCGCTGCTTAATGCACACACTCCTTGATGGAAGCAGATGATACATGCGATGTGCTGTGGTTTGTATTCGCATTATTATACGATTAATTAAATACAATTCGTTATTATAAATGAATGGATAGACAGTCCTAATATGAACAAGATGCTCTGAATATAACGATAAAATGGAAAGGCCGTTCATTTTTTGAACACACACACACACACACACACACACAAACACACACACACACACACACACACACACACACACACACACACACGTTTTGGTGCTTCTTGTACTATGGTGAGAATGCCAAAGGTAGAGCAATTTTAACTCACCGCATGTACTTCAGGTACTCTGCAGCTCAGTTCACCTGTTATCACGTGCACTGTGTTTGCATGCAATTTCAAATAACGTTCTGAGCGCACCTTGTTTGCGAAGTGTCCAAAATGCCGTCCTTTGGCGAGTTCTGCATTTAAACCTCCTCCACACGAGGATCTTAAAGATCTCATTCGTGCGTCCTTCCTGCTACCTGGGATCTGTCCAACAACAGATGACTACATAGGAAGGTGCACCCTTGGTGCCTGTTCGACTACCTTACCGGTCCCACGCCGACTCGTGATCCCACCATTCGCTCTGACCGAAACAGTTCTGACCTTGATTCTCTCCTGCACATTTTAAAGGTGGGAGACACCAGCTCTAAGTATTCTCCTATAGAGTTCCACATATGGTGGGAGAGCCATCCTGCAGGTCATGGGGAGACCTGCCCTAAATATTCTCCTATAGAGTCCCATGTCGGGTGGGAGAGCCATCCTGCAGGTCATGAGGAGACCTGCCCTAAGTATTCTGCTATAGAGGTCCATGTCGGGTGGGAGAGCCATCCTGCAGGTCATGAGGAGACCTGCCCTAAGTATTCTGCTATAGAGTTCCATGTCAGGTGGGAGAGCCATCCTGCAGGTCATGGGGGGGGCCTGCTCTAAGTATTCTGCTATAGAGTTCCATGTAGGGTGGGAGAGCCATCCTGCAGGTCATGGGGAGACCTGCCCTAAGTATTCTGCTATAGAGTTCCACATAGGGTGGGAGAGCCATCCTGCAGTTCATGGGGAGACGTGCCCTAAATATTCTCCTATAGAGCCCCATGTCGGGTGGGAGAGCCATCCTGCAGGTCATGGGGAGACCTGCCCTAAGTATTCTGCTATAGAGTGCCATGTAGGGTGGGAGAGCCATCCTGCAGGTCATGGGGAGACCTTCCCAAAGTATTCTGCTATAGAGTTCCACGTAGGGTGGGAGAGCCATCCTGCAGGTCATGGGCAGACCTGCCCTAAGTATTCTCTTAGAGTTCCACGTAGGGTGGGAGAGGCATCCTGCAGGTCATGGGGAGACCTGCCCTATGTATTCTCTTAGAGTTCCACGTAGAGTGGGAGAGGCATCCTGCAGGTCATGGGGAGACCTGCCCTAAGTATTCTCTTCGAGTTCCACATCGGGTGGGAGAGGCATCCTGCAGGTCATGGGGAGACCTGCCCTAAATATTCTCCTATAGAGTTCCACATAGGGTGGGAGAGCCATCCTGCAGGTCATGGGGAGACCTGCCCTAAGTATTCTCCGATAGAGTTCCACATAGGGTGGGAGAGCCATCCTGCAGGTCATGGGGAGACCTGCCCTAAGTATTCTCGTATAGAGTTCCACATAGGGTGGGAGAGCCATCCTGCAGGTAATGGGGAGACCTGCCCTAAATATTCTCCGATAGAGTTCCACATAGGGTGGGAGAGCCATCCTGCAGGTCATGGGGAGACCTGCCCTAAGTATTCTCGTATAGAGTTCCATGTAGGGTGGGAGAGCCATCCTGCAGGTCATGGGGAGACCAGCGCTAAATATTCTCCTACAGAGTTCCATGTAGGGTGGGAGAGTCATCCTGCAGGTCATGGGGAGACCAGCCCTAAATATTCTCCGATACAGTTCCACATAGGGTGGGAGAGCCATCCTGCAGATCATGGGGAGACCAGCCCTAAGTATTCTCCTATGGAGTTCCACATAGGGTGGGAGAGCCATCCTGCAGGTCATGGGGAGACCTGCCCTAAATATTCTCCTATAGAATTCCATGTAGGGTGGGAGAGCCATCCTGCAGGTCATGGGGAGACCTGCCCTAAGTATTCTCTTCGAGTTCCACGTCGGGTGGGAGAGGCATCCTGCAGGTCATGGGGAGACCTGCCCTAAGTATTCTCTTGGAGTTCCACGTAGGGTGGGAGAGACATCCTGCAGGTCATGCGGAGACCTTCCCTAAGTATTCTCTTAGAGTTCCACTTCGGGTGGGAGAGCCATCCTCCAGGTCATGGGGAGACCAGCCCTAAGTATTCTCCTATAGAGTTCCACATAGGGTGGGAGAGCCATCCTCCAGGTCATCGGGAGACCAGCCCTAAGTATTCTCCTATAGAGTTCCACATAGGGTGGGAGAGCCATCCTGCAGGTCATGGGGAGACCTGCCCTAAATATTCTCCTATAGAGTTGCACATAGGGTGGGAGAGCCATCCTGCAGGTCATGGGGAGACCTGCCCTAAGTATTCTCCTATAGAGTTCCACATAGGGTGGGAGAGCCATCCTGCAGATCATGAAGAGACCTGCCCTAAATATTCTCCTATAGAGTTCCATGTAGGGTGGGAGAGCCATCCTGCAGGTCATGGGGAGACCAGCCCTAAATATTCTCCTATAGAGTTCCACATAGGGTGGGAGAGCCATCCTGCAGATCATGGGGGACCAGCCCGAAGAATTCTCCTATAGAGTTCTACCTAAGGTGGGAGAGCCATCCTGCAGGTCATGGGGAGACCTGCCCTAAATATTCTCCTATAGAGTTCCATGTAGGGTGGGAGAGCCATCCTGCAGGTCATGGGGAGACCTCCCCTAAATATTCTCCTATAGAGTTCCATGTAGGCTGGGAGAGCCATCCTAGAGGTAATGGGGGGACCTCCCCTAAGTATTCTGCTATGGAGTTCCACGTCGGGTGGGAGAGTCAACCTGCAGGTCATGGGGAGACCTGCCCTAAGTATTCTGCTATGGAGTTCCATGTAGGGTGGGAGAGGCATCCTGCAGTTCATGGGGAGACCTGCCCTAAGTATTCTCTTTGAGTTCCATGTCGGGTGGGAGAGGCATCCTGCAGGTCATGGGGATACCTGCCCTAAGTATTCTCCTATTGAGTTCCATTTCGGGTGGGAGAGCCATCCTGCAGGTCATGGGGAGACCTGCCCTAAGTATTCTCTTTGAGTTCCATGTTGGGTGGGAGAGCCATCCTGCAGATCATGGGAGACCTGCCCTAAGTATACTGCTATTGAGTTCCATGTCGGGTGGGAGAGCTGTCCTGCAGGTCATGGGGAGACCTGCCCTAAGTATTCTGCTATAGAGTTCCACGTAGGGTGGGAGAGGCATCTTACAGGTCATGGGGAGACCTGCCCTAAGTATTCTGCTATAGAGTTCCACGTAGGGTGGGAGAGCCATCCTGCAGGTCATGGGGGAGGGGTGGGGCCTGCCCTAAGTATTCTCTTGGAGTTCCCCGTAGGGTGGGAGAGTCATCCTGCAGGTCATGGGGAGACTTGCCCAAAGTATTCTCTTAGACTTCCACGTAGGGTGGGAGTGCCATCCTGCAGATCATGGGGAGACCCACCATCAGTATTCTCCAATATGGTTCCACCTAGATTTGTAATGTGCAAGCCCCAGTCTGATCAATATCACTGACGCTTTCCTCTATGTGATTGTAAATCGATCAAGCTCATGTACACTTTTCAAGCTGTACTACTGACACACAGATGGCTGTCCTGTATAATGCACACACCATTGATGATCATTAAATGACCATGGATATTGCTCTTCAGAGTGAGCTATCAGCTCCGGTCCTTCAACCCATGATACGTCCTTGTCCCATGTAACCTGGTTTCAGCACGCCATCTTTACTGCATCTCTCCATACACGCAGAACCAATAAACATATACATATATACCGGCACATCCTCTCTCATCACATGAAAACTCTGCAATAAAATGCCCTTTTCTGCTTCCCCCCAACTACCTACAACCTTCAGCAGTTCAACTCCCAGATCAATAACTTCGCCCTGATCTGGAGTTTCTCCTTCCTCTTCCTTCAGTTCCCGAGTTGCAGGTCATCTTGGATGACTATGGGTTTGTCCTTTTTATGAAACTCAAGATAATTTTTCAGACACTGGTGGAGGCCAAGACAGATGAAAGGAACACAAGCCAATGGAGTTCAGGATGCATGAAAGGTGCAGAGAACAACCCACAATCCGTGCATTGGGGACAAACAAATGGATCAAGTCTGAAGCTGTAGTGAGACAGATCCCCCTTCTCCCCCCACACCCTCCTACCCCTCCCCACCCCCTACGCGTTCATCATCTCATCATCGTTAGACTTTAATTCTCCAAG
>NC_136270.1:46121083-46126083 GCF_964187855.1 Myxine glutinosa
TGTATGTTTTTGTATGTATATATGTGTATGTATTTGTATGTATATATGTGTATGCATTTGTATGTATATATGTGTATGTATTTGTATGTATATATGTGTATGTATTTGTATGTATATATGTGTATGTATTTGTATGTATATATGTGTATGTATTTGTATATATATATTTGTATGTATTTGTATATATATATATATATATTTGTATATATATTTGTATGTATTTGTATATATATATTTGTATGTATTTGTATATATATATTTGTATGTATTTGTATATATATATTTGTATGTATTTGTGTATATATATTTGTATGTATTTGTATATATATATTTGTATGTATTTGTATGTATTTGTGTATATATATTTGTATGTATTTGTATATATATATTTGTATGTATTTGTATATATATATTTGTATGTATTTGTATACATATTTGTATGTATTTGTGTATATATATTTGTATGTATTTGTATATATATATATTTGTTTATATATATTTGTATGTATTTGTATATATATATTTGTATGTATTTGCATATATATATTTGTATGTATTTGTACATATATATTTGTATGTATTTATATATATATATTTGTATATATATATTTGTATGTATTTGTATATATATATTTGTATATATATATATATATATATATGTGTATGTATTTGTATATATATATATTTGTATGTATTTATATATATATATTTGTATATATATATTTGTATGTATTTGTATATATATATTTGTATGTATTTGTATATATATATATATGTGTATGTATTTGTATATATATATATTTGTATGTATTTATATATATATATTTGTATATATATATTTGTATGTATTTGTATATATATATTTGTATGTATTTGTATATGTATATATATATATTTGTCTATATTTGTTTATATTTGTATATATTTGTATGTATTTGTATATATATATTTGTATATATATGTATTTGTATATATATTTGTATATATATTTGTATATATATATATATATATATATGTATATATATATATATATATATATATATATATATATATATATATATATATATATATATATATATATATATATATATATATATATATATATACATATATATATATATATATATATATATATATATATATATATATCCAATGTTTATTCATGACAAAAGATGTAGCATTGTAAACATACAACAAGTGTGGTATTTTGTAGATGTATGGGGAAGGGGTGTGTTTTATTTATCTTTCGACTCTGCAGGTATTTCCAAACTCCTGTTTCTGGGATTTATTAAAAGGTTGTATGCAGATCTGCAACTCTGAACAACGAGGTATTCAAAGTATTTGTCTGTACATGTTATAGTAATCCTTAAACAATTTAAATATAGTCTTTATAAAGAGGTCACAATATGTGCAGGAAACGAGACCGTTTAAAATTGTGCACAAACACACGCACAGTCACGTGCCAGACCATGTGCTGCTTCAATCTCATCTTTCATTAAAATATATATATATTTATATATATTTAATACGTTTGTAGTTATATTTATAATAATAATGATATATTGGTGATTATTTAGTTTAAATTGTTTTAAAATAACTGTGTGGAAATATAAAGTTTCATTTGTCTCAGTTGATTTAGTCATTTATTTGATTTACCATCCCTAGCACATTTAGTTTCTTGATAAAACAAAAAAAGAGTCAAAATCGCCATAGTCGGCGAATACATCCGCATTCAATGGCGTACCGTGCAGGTACGAGCTGAACATCAAGGACAATTTCCTGCCAAAAACGTCATGCGCTGCGATGTTTCCCGCTGTCCTTCCGATAAAGGCAACATGTGCACGCATGGTTCTTCATGTCATGAAATAATATTTAAATGCTTGAATGGATCAGCCTATGTGGCTTGTGAGAAACGAGTAAGGGTTCGACATGTTCATTGATACTTTCCTCGTTCAGAAAGAGTCACGTCCCATCACGTATGACGTAACTATGCATAACAACGCACGCACACTGCTATAAAATCGATATCATTTCTCGGATAACCTCTGAGTTACTCATTCCTCAAATATCAATATCCTAACTATTTTCGTGAATATTGAAAGCTGGGTCACATGGAAAAACAAAATGTATGGATTGGTGACGTTAGCTTTTTGTCTTTCGATGAATGATTTGTTTTAAAATTGATCAAAAACAAATGAGCCGACAATTTGATTATAAAATGCAGTTTGCTTATCATTGGAAAAGGATCGACTGATGCAAATATTATTTATTATCATTTACTACCCCGTGTAAAAGTGTCAACTATTTTTTGAGTGTTTACCACACTTTCGGTGGGAAATATTTTAAACGTGTAAAGCCAATGTTTTTTGCATGTAAACAATCATGATTATTTATCATGATACAATACAATATCATGTAAACAATGTCATGATCTTATTGATCTGGACGTTTGGAATGGTATTTTTTCATTTTAATATATTGCAGAATTCTCGCTCTTGGGAAAATCTTCTTGGGGTACAAGATCAGGAAGATCACTGATCACAAGATCACTGATCAGGAAGTACGTGCCTGATGTGAAGACTCATTTACACAAACGCACTTATCGATGTTTTTTTTCTTTTAATCAAATCCTTGAACTGAAATTTTCTTTCGGCTTTTTGAACGATATTAAAATATTGATGAATTTCCACTTATGTTTCTGGTCAAAGACTTGTTGTTTATCTTTTGTTTCATTTTATAATTATGATATAAATGTGATTTACTATATAATGTATTATGTAAATCTTTTTCTTTTTTTTACACAATTTTGATTTGCTATGCCAATAAATTTTTATTTATTTATTTATTATTTCATGTATTTACTATATCATATATTTATATAATTTTTTATTTATTTATAATTCCTGTATTTAATACATATTTTATATAATGATTCATTTACACAATTTGATTTACTATACCATGTGTTTACATGCTTTTATTTACTATATCATATATTGAAATAATTTGGATTTACTATAACATTATTTACTTTATCGTGTATTTACAAAATTTTGATTTACTGTATCATCATTCACTTGGTCATGTAGACACATAATTGTTATTTGCTATATTGACTTATTTACACAATTTGATTTACTGTAACACATTATTTACGATACCATTTATTTACAGAATTTTTATTCCCTGTATTATGTAAATACATGATCGCGTTAATTCTTATAAGATTATTTACTACATCAAGTATTTAGACAAGTTTCATTTATTATATCGGGATTTATTACATCATGCATTTAGACATTTTGATTTTCTACACCATAATTTACTATGTCACGTAACTACACAATTTTGGTTTACTATATCATGCATTTACACAATATTTACTCTGTCATGATTTTCCATGTCACGCTGAAGTAATTTACTACATCAGGCAAATAATTATACAATTTAAATTTAAAATATTATGATTTCCTCTGCCATGTCTTTATACCATATTGCTTTACTATTTCATGTATTTACTACATCATGTATTTATACCATTTTGACACACTATATGATGATTTCCTCTGCCATATATTTACACCTTTTAAATTTACAATATATATATATATATATCATGTATTTACATCATTTTATCTACAATAGCATATATTTACTATATCATGTATTTACACCATGTTTGATTTACTGTATCATGTATTTTCTATATCGTGTATTTACATCATTGTTAATTTACTATAATCATGGATTTACACCATTTTAAATTAAATTTGTCAAATATTTTCTATATCGTGTATTTACATCATTGTTAATTTACTATAATCATGGATTTACACCATTTTAAATTAAATTTGTCAAATATTTTCTATATCATGTATTTACATCATAGTTGATTTACTATATCATTTACTTACATCAATGCTGATTTACTATAATCATGGATTTACACCATTTTAAATTAAATTTGTCAAATATTTTCTATATCGTGTATTTACATCATTGTTAATTTACTATAATCATGGATTTACACCATTTTAAATTAAATTTGTCAAATATTTTCTATATCATGTATTTACATCATAGTTGATTTACTATATCATTTATTTACATCAATGCTGATTTACTATATTTTGTATTTAAACCACTTTTCATTTACTATATCATGTATTTTCTATATCATGTACTTACATCATTATTGATTTACTATATCATGTATTTACATCATTGTTGATTTACTACATAATGTATTTACAGTTTTGATTTACTACATCATGTGATCCATTTTTTTGATATTTTAATTCAAAATAAAGTTTATTCGCTCTCTATATAAAGTTTAATAAATAAATTAGACGATTTAAAATATTACTTTATGCTATTTCTTGCATTGTTTAATAACTTATACCATAGGATGACAGGTAAAAAATGTTTATGGTCTAACGAATATATCCAGTGATCGGTTATCATTTACAAAGTTTTGCACAATCTGTCAGATTGTCCTTTGTCCAACAATTTATCGATAATATTGTCGAAATACCTCCTCGGTTTACATTTCTAATCGTAGGTTTTTAAAATCATATCTGAAGTATGTCAAATTGCTTGTTCCAACATTTATATCGGTAAATTAACGGTTTTCGGTAATTTTATTCAATGGCTTTTGTGTATGGCACTTTTATCATTTTCCACATCTTACTTATTGACAAAACTTAATGTTGCATGTGGATGTTTATGTAATCGCAGAAGCACAATTTTGTGCACCATTTATCGTGCTTTTTGATAAGTTCAAAATATGTTAGAGTCGAATGCACATGAAACAGCTTAAAGATATAAAACCAAATGCTTAACATATGTATAATATGGTTTATAGTTTGGAATGGTGTAAAGCTGCACAGATTCACAGACAATGACCTGAGATGTCACAAAATCATAACACGTCGGCAGGAATGGTAGTGACGATAAGGGAGCTCGATCCCTTTAACAATAAAAATGAGCAATTTCTGGAC
>NC_136270.1:46133583-46251083 GCF_964187855.1 Myxine glutinosa
TAATCTTCCAATTTATTTTGCCTTCCTAACTCCAGGGATGTCTCCACAGAGACTCAAGCTGCGTTTGCCACATCCATGCCACGGGAGCCGTGTGACGAGCGATATTGCCACCGGCACCCTTACGGCTCAGTTGTGACCTTTATTTGACGCAAATCCCCATTCGTAATGCACACTCGCCTCTAGGCTGGGTTTGAATCTGGCCTGGGTTGGAATTTTGACCGATCTGCCGGCAGAAGTTGGTGGACGGTAAATATACCCCTGCCTCCTCCCATCCCGCCCTTTCCCCTCGCTCCTTCCACCTCCTCTCACTCTCTCTTGAACTCGTAGCTCAGTTGTCCCATTGATCTGATACTAATTGTAATATCTCTCATTTATTTTGCCTTCCTAACTCCAGGGATGTCTTCACAGAGACCCAAGCTGCGGTTGCCACGTCCATGCTAAGGGAGCCAAGTGTGACGAGCGATATTGCCACTGACACCCTGAAGGCTCAATTGTGACCTTTATTTGACGCAAATCCCCATTTGTAACGCACACTCGCCTCTAAGCTGGGTTTGAATCTGGCCTGGGTTAAAATCCCGACCCAGCTATAAACTGTCATCTTGTGTTTCACATGCAGGGTGATTCATCAGTGTGTGTGCCGTCCCTCGGATGGACGTTAAACTGTGCGTCCCAACTGTTGGCATAAGTTGATGGACGTTAAAGATCCCACGGTGTCCTTCGTGAAGAGTAGGTGAGCTATCACCGGCACCACCTGACCAAATTCCAAATTCCTGCTCTAATCTTAGTTGAACGTGAGGTCTGGCCAACTGGTTTGTGAAAGACTTGGGCCAAGCTTCCCACGG
This sequence comes from Myxine glutinosa, assembly GCF_964187855.1. NCBI lineage: Eukaryota > Metazoa > Chordata > Myxini > Myxiniformes > Myxinidae > Myxine > Myxine glutinosa. Next base: position 46,134,426 of record NC_136270.1, read on the forward strand.
CCAACCCAGCAACAACGTGGGAATAATTGTGGCTGTTAACAAGAATATTAAAAATAAGAAGAAGAATATTTATGGTAGGCTTTGTGGCGGGCAATATCCCATTAAAAAAAAATTAACCCACCACCAGCTGCATGGTCCGCATTACCAACCACAACCACCACCCACCGATCCCTACCCCCTGGTAGTGAGCCGGTGTTTCTGGTTAATAAAATTTGTATATATATATATATATACATACATAGCTGTTTTCTCAAGATTAGTTTGAGTACAACGCGGACGCTGAACGACCTTGCTTTTTCTTCTTTATTAGTCCCGTACCGGTCTGTCCATCCATCCGTCCCACCTGCGGTTTTCCAGACCTTTTTCCCATACCCATTAACATATTCAACGGAAACTTGGTACATGGCTTTATTATGGACAAGTTGCAGAACAGGTTCGAATTTCAGGGCATTTCGTCAATTTTTCTGAGTTTTTTTTTGCCTTTTTTGGATTTAGAAAATATCACATGGGGGGGGTACGTATTGCAAAGCAATTCTCCCTCTTGTTAGTTTTGTTTTTCGTTGTTATTTTTTGTTTTCTTTCTCTATTAATGAGGTGGGAGGAGGCAGGGTAAATAATTACTTACATTCCCCACTCCCACCCTTACAAAAATACTTTAAAAACACAAACAAAGAAAAATACAATGACGACGTTACCTGAGCAGGAATCGTTTGACACCATCATTGGGGTCCTTCCACGGAGCCATTCCGTTGTCAAAGAACTCGTTGTGGAATCTGTTATTTTCTCGTCAACGAACAAGATGTACAACTTATTAAACGAGAATGGCAGACATTCCCAAGGAAATGTAAATGTCTCTACCACATGAAGAAACATAACGAACATCCCGAAATTTTCTTAAAATGTTGTGACAGATTTGAACTCATAAATATTTGACTCATGTTTGACTATTTTGACTATATTTTATTATTATTATATATTATTATTTGATATATTTGAAATATTTGACTCATAAAACTCATATTTGAACTCATACCACGTAAAATATTTGCCCTATTGATTTTTTACCTATTTGCGCTACTGACAACTTTATAAATCAGAAGTGATACCAATGCATGAAAACAACGATTACGAAATGTTGATCATTGCAAACAGTTTTGTTGTTGAGTGGCCACATAGAACAGGTGGCCACATAGAACAGGTGGCCACATCGTCAAGGTTGTTGAACATCGCAAAATGTTACTCTGAGTCAATGCAAACCTGAATTCCAAGTATTTTGGCCACTTGAGACAGGTGACCACATAATCAAGGTTTACCAACTTGCGATAATCCACCAAATGTCTGGTCAGTCCTGCGTGACCTAGTTGGCATGAAGACTTTGCTTCTGTAGTACATCGAGGTCCATTATAAGTTATAACCTAAATGTGAACAAACCTTTGCCAACTTAAGAAATTAAGAAACCAGACCAATGGGTAGCTGCTCTAGTCTGCATTTAGGCCTGTGGTCAGGTTTTTTGTGCCAAGTCTTGTCTTAATTGGTTTAAATGTAATTGATTCTCAGTCCAAACACCTTAACACCACATACGAAGATCACCTTTCACATTGAAGACCGTCGCCCCCTTACCCCCGACCCAACCACAGGGGGAGTCTAAAGAACAGCACCAAGCTAATACTTGTCACCTTCAAACTTTAGGGGATGTGGTAAGGAATCATTTTCTGATTTTTGTCTGGATTGGTTGAAATACAGAGACATGGCGAACCAGAAATTTGAATTTTGTGACTGATATTAGACTTTGACCGCTCAACAACAATGCTGTCTGTGACTGATATTCATCTCTATTGACCCAGGTACGTACAAACGGTCATCCCGATGTTTCACAGGCAGAGTGATTCATCAAGGTGTGTCCCATGCCAGTGACTATATGTTTGCTCTCCACCACTCTGTCCGTACCACCTGTGGATTTTCAGACCTTTTCCCCACACTCTTTAGCAAATTCAACTGAAACGTGGACCATGGCTTTATTACTGATAAGTTGCAGAAAAAGTTCGAGTTTCAAGACGTTTTGTCAAATTTTCAGGGCTATGCCCTTTTTGGACATGAGGACATGATTTGTAATGCAATTCTCGCTCTTTTTATTATATAATGTGACAAAGGTACCCGGTGTTGCCGAGCAACACCAGATTCCTCCTCGTACCCCACTTCCCTCTGGACTCCAAACTTACCCTTCCTATCCTTCCTCCCAACTCCTCCAACCCCACCCCTTCGCCTCCATTCTCCCATTCCACCCCTTCCTCAGCACTCTGACCCTATCCCTTCCTACCCTTTCTCCCCACCTCCCCTCCTTCCGGACTCTCACCCCACCCCTGCCTCCTCCCTCCTCCACCCCATCTCCCTCGGACTCCCGTCCCACCCCTTCCCCTCCTTCCCTACGGAATCCATCCCCACCCCTTCCACTCCTACCTCCTCCCACCCCTTCCTCTGGACGCCCACCCATTGCCCTCCCTCCTCCCACCCATTCCCCTCCCCCCCCCCCACCCATTCCCCTCCCACCCCTTCCCTACGGAATCCATCCCCACCGGTGGAGGGGATGTCTCCCCTCCCCCCCCCCCCCCCCACCCATTCCCTTCCCACCCCTTCCCGACGGAATCCATCCCCACCCCTTCCACTCCTACCTCCTCCCACCTCCTCCCACCCCTCCCTCCGGACACCCACCCATTCCCCTCCCCCCTTCCACCTCCTATGAATAACTAACAGTGAATGAAGTTTTTTTTTGAAATCACTTTGGGAAAAATTAATAATTAAAATCAAACCCGCATTTAATTCCGACCAACCCAATTTTTGTCGTTACTACGTGCCCCTCCCCCCCCCCCGTCACACCTAGCTCGGCTGCACACTGTTGAAACCAAAGCTTTTAGAATAATTGCTACCCCACCCCAGCCCTGTCCCTTCCACAGATCTCCTGATGTCCCTATTCTCTCCTGTTGTTGTGCCTCCCTCTCTCTCTTCCCCTTCCCCTCTTGTCTCCCGCTCCTTTATGATATGTGCTAGGTGTTAGCTCTTACACGAGCCTCGACTCAGTATACAAAAAAATGCACTGCAACTCGGCCATCGGAATGGAAAAGACAACCCAGGGAGAGACACCGTGTAATCGGGGACATGCTATGGGAGGAAGGACCCTGTTCGGCATATAATGTCAGGTTACCAGTGGCAGCTTTGATTGAGAGATCTGTTAAATTGGAGTAAAGACCTAGGAGTTTGGAGGTCCATAGAGTTAGAGATGGGGGAGGATGTGCTGTGGCAGTGAGGGGGGAAGAGAAGAGGGGCTTAAGGAGCATGAAGAGGTGGAGATGGAAGGATGTGGAATGGGAGCAAAAAGAGGATGGAAAGCTGGGGAAGAAGAAGGGCGGTGGGACACAGGGGGGGAGCAGATAGGGTGCAGGACACATGGAGAGAAGAGAGGGTCCGGGACACAGGGAGAATACAGGGTCCGGGACATGGGGGGGGGGGGGGGGATAGAGGTTCCAGGACACCTGGGGGAGAAGAGAGGGTCTGGGACACGGGGAGAAGAGAGGGACCAGGACACCGGTGCTGAAGAGAGTGCCTTTGACACGGTCTGGCATTCCGCCCTGCTCACCAAACTCTCCTCGTATGGTATCCATGGAAACCTCCACGCATGGCTTGCAGACTTCCTTTCTGGTCGCAGTCAATGTGTGGCCCTGAATGGAATTCTCTCTTCTCCCCTTCCTGTTCAGACTGGAGTTTCCCAAGGCACTGTTCTGGGCCCTGTGCTTTTTCTGATCCTCTCTGGAAAATCCTCTCCATCTCTTGGCTGATGACTCCACTCTCTGCCGCTCCATTCCTCATCCCTCAGATCGGCAGTCTGCAGCCTCCTCACTCTCTGCAGACCTAGACAAAATCACAGACTGGTCAAACAAGTGAAACATGTCTTTCACTCATGACAAATCTCACACTCTTACGATGTCTCTCCGAAAAGACCGACTGGACAACCCTCCCATCTACTTTCTGAACAATCCTCTCCAAGAAGTTCTGTCACTCAAGCTTTTGGGTCTCACTATCTGCCATGATCTTTCCTGGGAAAACCACATTTCAAATCTGGCCTCCAAAGCCAGTCGCCGACTGGGCATCCTCCGTCGTGCGAAGTCCTTCCTTGGCACACCTGAGCTCCTCTCCACATACAAGGCTTTCATCCGCAGCTCAATGGAATACTGCTCTCCCCTCTGGGCTGGTGCTCCTGCCTCACACCTAGCTCGGCTTCACGCTGTTGAAACCAAAGCTTTCAGAATCATTGGAATCTTCCGCGATGAAGCCGATTCTGTGGGCCTTTCACTCACTCACCACAGGCAGGTTGGTGGTCTTTCTCTTCTACCGACTCCTCTCCGGCCTTGCTCCCCCTGCTCTGTCTGTGCCCTGTCCCACAAATATTCCTGCAGGGCACATAAGATCTGCCAGCAACCCTCTTATGGTTAAACTACCAAAATCAAGACTCTCTGCTCACCTTCACTCCTTCATTCCTCTTTTCTCCCGCCTCTGGAACAAACTCCCCCACTCCCTTCAATCCCCCTCCTCCCCCCAGGTCTTTAAAACAGCTGTTCACCACCATCTCTTATCTTCCCTCATCCAAAACCTTGATCTATTCCACCCCTGTTAAAACGCCCCAAATCCGCCTCTTTGAATCCCCAGCTTCTTTCCTGGGGTTCCTAGTGGTGTTCATTTGTTTTATACCGTGTACCCCTCCCTCCTCCCCCAGCCCTCCCCCTTCCACAGATCTACGTGCGTCCCTGTTCTCTCCTGTTGTTGCGCTTGTGTGTTTCCCTCTCTCCCCCTCTCGTCTTCCGCTCTATTCATTGCATGTTTTGTGTGTGTGCATGTTTTCATGTTAAATGTGTTAGCTCTTATACGAGCCTCGATTCTGTATGTAAAAAAAAGAAAGAAAAAAAAGAGAGGGTCTGCGACACAGGGGGAGACTTGCTATCAAGAGACAGCAGAGGCAAGAAAGGAAAACCTGCCAACATCCATCTCCGCAAGCACCAGTCTACACCTGTGAATGTTTCCGGTAGATATTGTGGGTCCCACATTGGACTATCCAGTCATCGCACAATGCACAATACTTAGTGAGCACGTCAACAAAGGGAAGAGATTCGTCGAAAGTGACGACTCACACCATCATCATCATTATTATGGCTGAGAGTGAGACCCAAGAGTTTGAGTGACTGAACCTCTTTGAGAGAGTTGTTTCAAAAGTAGAGAGGAGGGTTTACTGAATGGTCCTTTCGGAGAGAGAGACAGAGACAGAGACAGAGAGAGAGAGACAGAGACACAGACAGAGACAGAGTGTGGGATTTTTCATAATTAAGACATATTCCAAGTGTTTGACCAGATTGTGATTTTTTTTCAAGGTCTGAAGAGAGGGAAAAGGCTACTGCCTGTCTGTCAGAAAATGTTTGTCGGGAAAGTAACAGTTGTCACGGATCACAGTCACGGATGAGGGAAGTCACGACAGAGAGTGGAATCATCAGCAGAGAGCTAAAGCTGATTTTCCAGAGAGTCAGTGAGATCATTGAGGAAGATTAGGAATAGGATGGAGACTAGAACATTACTTTGGGGTACTCCAGGCCTGACAGGAAGAGAAGAAAGGGTTCCGTTGAGAGTCACACATCGGCTACGAGAGAGGAGGGAGTCAGCCCGTCCAAGAGTGGAGTTGGCCTTGGATTCCAGAGGCAGAGAGTTAGTTTGTTGACAAAAAGGTGAGTTATTACCGGCACCCTAAATTACAAATTCCTGCTCTAACCTACAGGGGACACCATCACCTGCGCTCCCAGGAATGACGCATGCTGCACAAAAAAGACGTTCCTGGGCCGACCCAGTTGAGCTGTGAACCCAGGCCAGACATCTCAGAGGGGAGTGTGGATGCCTCTCGGAGGATGCTCTGAGAGGCCAATGGTAGAGGAGGATGTCCAGTGTTATGAAGAAATAGCAAAAGAAGCAAAGTTTAGTCCAAAATAATATTTTATTGATAAAAAGCAACCAGAAAGAGCAAAGAATTTGTTTTTTTCAAGTGACAGTCTTGTGTTGCATCATGATACAGGCAACATTTGGCAGGGGATTCATTGCTCATGATATACATGCATATATATATATATATATACACATATCGAATGGCAGGCCCTAACAGAGCGAATTCAACTTGAGGGTACATGGAAACATATACGGTACGTCTATTGCGAGCGAATGAAGTACACGAGAAGCACGGATAATTCTTCGTAGTCGATGAACTTACAGATTTACGTATAAGTTAACTTTTATTACACGTCTGTTGAGTGTATACAGTGCAGTTTGCAAAATACATTTTTACTAGCACCAATGGAAACAAGTCATCACCTTCATAGTAACTTAATTGTTCAGTTTTTATTTTGTTTGTCTGCTTTAAGGTGTAGAGGTTAAACAGAGCACCGCACGCGTCACCATGACAACGCAGCACAAACACACAAATGAACAATATAGCTTATGACCTGAAAAAAAAAAACAAAGAAGAAATTACAAACAGCAAAAACAAACATCACCACTTAACGAAACACGCGGCATCGATTAGAAACCACACGAGGGTTGCTTTCACTTCAAATCGATATAGCAAGGTCTTCAGGTGTTCTTGAGGTCATGTGGCGGAAACGTTGACGCGTCTGGAGAGCATGTGCCCCTGGTCCTCCCTCTTGCTTGACCAATTTGTGCAAAATTACAAATAATACCGTGAGTATTTGTGCACCGAACCTCGAAGTTTCAAAACTCGGTGACGAAATTGCCAGGTGTTTTGGAACCGAGTTAGCTTTGAACTTTGAGAAAAAAACAAATTTAAAGTCACCTTGTCTTGTGCTTCAATTGCAGTACGACTCCAGGTTGACTTCAAAAGTCGTCTTTTAAACTTAACGTTTTAGGGTTAGGGTTAGGGTTAGGGTTAGTCCTTACCTAACCGTCCTAACAACTCGTCCGAACCCTAACATTTTAATAGTCACTTTTTTAGGGAAGAAAATGGGTTAAAGGTGGGTATATGATGTTGCCTGCCACTACACAACACACCTGAAGTTACCGCCACCTACCACGAGCACACTAACATTTAGTGTGAGAAGGCATATCATCTGCTGAGGAAAGACTATTCGTTATGCGACACAAAAGTTGTTTAGAGCTTCTGGTGTATGTACTCGCCATCGATTTCCAAGACAGCCACAAAATGACGCACGCAACACGAGAGACCCAAAATGCAGTCACAGATCGCAAGATGTTATAACAGCGAAAACATCGGAGCTGCTGAAGGCAGCAAAGGTTACATCATTTCACGGAGACGGAAAACAAACATCATGATACTTGTGATGGAACATGAAAACTTTTTGGTCTTTCCGCACGTAAGCCGATGTAAAGCGAAAGTATAAAAGTCAGTCAGTATAAAAGCTTAAATGTCAAAAATTCACAGGAATTTCATGATGGAAATAAAACTTCTGAGCTGCTTGAAACATTTATTACTTTTCTGATATCTGGAAAAAAAAGAAATAAAAAAGTTCCAGTATGATTCAGGAGATGGCACAGTAAGAACGGCATTAAAAATGGGAAATGTCTCCCTACTCGTGAATATCAACTTTTAGAATTTTTCAATTCACATAATCTGAAATTGCACGGTGCTTTTATTATTTGATAATCATTTCCAAAAGTTCCAAGCCCCACAGCTAAGGCCGTCCCGGGATTGATGCAGACCGTGGCACATTGTGGCCAAACATTCCGAAACTCGGTGCTTCCATTGGCATGTGCTGCAAGATCACCGCACTTCCGAGGAAAGAAAAACATGTGGCTATCGAACCTTAGCATAACTGTCGAAGAACGGCTTGTAGTTGGGAGAAAATCCAGAATCAAAATTGCAAGAACCGCAGAAAGGAGAACTCAAAACCACAACCGGCTCGAAATTTTGTCCAAAATGAAAAAGGTTCAGAGATTCCAACATTCCAGCCACAGAGTGGCCTTCATCAGGGACTAACACAGGAAACGGGTGCTCAGATCTTAAACGTTCTCCTGGAGGGGAAGAGCAATATAAACCTCTAATTGACCGTGAGACCCAGGCAAGTCATCATCACCACGTTCGGGCTGGTTGGGGTCATTGGTGGGAACGGGGAGGAAGGTATTGGAAAGAGAAGTAGAGAGGGGAATAAAATGTAGAAACGTGTGTGCGTGTAAGAGAGTATATGTGTGTACGTGTGTGTGTGTGTGAGTGTGTGTGAGTATATGTGTGTGTATGTGTGTGTGTGTGTGTGTGTGTGTGTGTGTGTGTGTGTGTGTGTGTGTGTGTGTGTGTGTGTGTGTGTGTGCGTGCGCAAGAGAGTATATGTGTATGTATGTGCATGTGCAAGTTACACATTCATTCATTCATACATACATAGTGTATCTCTCCTCTCTCTCCATTGCACCCTCTCGGCCCCCTTCACCCATCTACTTTGTTTCCTTGTTGTCATCCCGGATCCATCCAATCCCAACTGCAAAATGTGATGATGAGGATTGTTGTATTGCTCCACCCATCCAGGAGGCCATTCAAAGATCTGAGTGCCCATTTCCTCTGTCTCTGATGAAAGCCACCGACTAGAAAGTTGAACTTTCTGAACCTTTGGCTTTATTGACAAAACCTTGAACTAGTTGTGGTTTCGATTTCTTCGCCCTGCGGTTCTCGCAATTTTTATTTAGGATTTTCCCATCTATAAGTCACATTTGCTTAAGTTATGCTTTGCGTTTTTGTCTCCATCGATCTTGCAATTCCCGTGATTGAACAAAACTTTTAATTTAGTTTAAGATACCAGACAAAGGAACAGGATGAACAATTAAATGAATTGGACGACCAAGGCCTTGATCTCAAAAACAACCTCCCTGTTGGAACTCGTGTTATTTACTTTTCAATGACTTTTCCTTGGTAAATGACGAGTATGGTGTGATGGAAGCATTGCTTAGCTACACTGTAACGCTTGGAATGCCTAAACAGAATGTAAAGGTAATTCTTTCAAAAGGTTGGTCAGAACCCATCCACAACTTTATGAGATATCATGATATATATCGGTTTTGTCCCCATCTCTCAATAGTGAAGAATCACTTAAAAAATACTAGTATCCGGGTTTCCGGATCTTCACCAAAATCGAATGAATTCGGCCTCGTCACACACCCAACCTGTCGACCAATTTTCATCCGAATCCGTCCACAACGTTTTGAGATATCACGCTGACAGACAGACAGACCTTCGGTGGCGGAGGTAACTAGGGCAGCCTGAAGGTAACGGCAGAAAAAGCACCATTTTACACCTGACATCCAAAACTGCTTCTGCTCCTAAAAGCAAAAATATAACATCAGAACCCCCATTACACCGCACTTACACCACCCTTACACCAACTTTCCCCCCAAGAAAATATTATGTGAGAATTGGGTTGAGACAACACTTGGAGAGGAGAGGAAGCGGAAAATATTGAAGATTAGATGAAGTGTGAATGATAGTGGGAGTCATGAGTGTGGACGAGAGAAGGAAAAGTGTGTAAAGAAGGAGAATAACAGGAATACATGGAAGGAATGTAAATAAGGGATTACCTTGAATGGGTAAAGAAAGAGTCATTGATGTAGAACATGGGGCTAAAGGATAACTATCAAAACAAAAGAATGATATAAGAATGGAAAGTAAGGCCATTTGATGGTAATAGGAAGTAGAGAAAGAAATGAGAGAAGAATCCATTGATTTGTTCTTCAGCTTAAGAAGGCAGTTTTCATGGAGTCCCGTATTTTGCTTTCATTGTGTTCCTGTTAATGATGACGTCATCCTGAAAATTTTCTTTTCATAGACCAAGTTTGCTTTTACCAGGTCTCAGATCTGGTAGACAATAGTGGACAGGAGAGGTCTTTAGCACGACAAAAGCTCCATCCCAAACCCACTCCCAACGTCGTTGTCGCTGAGGCTGGAATTCGCCCGAGCTGGTTTCTATGGAGCTACAACTGTAAGGATTAGACTTCCCACAACAAGTTTCACTTTCGGCCATTTGCCCTTGCTGCTCTCCATAAGGGAGCGTCCTCCATAACTCCATAAGTTCTCCATAAGTTTGCTTTTACCAGGTCTCAGCTCTGGGAGACAATAGTGGACATAAGAGGTCTTCAGCACGACAAAAGCTCCATCCCAAACCCACTCCCAACGTCGTTGTCGCTGAGGCTGGAATTCGCCCGAGCTGGTTTCTATGGAGCTACAACTGTAAGGATTAGACTTCGCACAACAAGTTTCACTTTCGGCCATTTGCCCTTTCTGCTCTCCATAAGGGAGCGTCCTCCATAACTCCATAAGTTTGCTTTTACCAGGTCCCAGCTCTGGGAGACAATAGTGGACATAAGAGGTCTTCAGCACGACAAAAGCTCCATCCCAAACCCACTCCCAACCTCGTTGTCGCTGAGGCTGGAATTCGCCCGAGCTGGTTTCTATGGAGCTACAACTGTAAGGATTAGACTTCGCACAACAAGTTTCACTTTCAGCCATTTCCACTTGCTGCTCTCCATAACGGAGCGTCCGACAAGTGCTTCGGCCTGAGAGTCCCACTTGAGGCCAAGATGAGTTATGCAGCCGGACAGATGTTAGCAATTTATCAATTCTCAAGCTGGAGGACTGTTCAATCAGTTACCCTCACCGCCGCCTCTCCTGGGGAAGATGCCGATCTTGGTCTGAAGTGGGACCCTGGGCAAGCGGACACGTGCGGCAGACGCTGCAGACGCGACAAATTATTCAGATATTTCACAAAACGGAAGAAAGAAGTGGTAAAAAAAATAATTAATGGACGGTCGAAGGGACAAAAGGACGCGAGTAAGAGTTTCTGGTGGCTCATGCAGGATGGAAGACACGAGAGATGGAAAAGTCGAGAAAATCAAACAATGTGGATGTGTAGCTGCAGCCGGAGGTTGTGGCCGAGCTCTCCTGCCAGATAGTCTCGATTGTGCTGCATGTGCAACCTCCGAAGCTGCGAAGCGGCCAGAGTAGCGTGACTCCCCAAAAGCAACGTGTAGTTTCCGGGACGGGCGGCGGCCCGCCTTAGAGTGATGACGCTCGGTCCTCGGGGAGACCCTGGCGAGCGCGCCCGGAAGCAAGGCCCGTGCGGCCCACAGGTAGGGCCGGATATGATGCGGTAGCGTGACCGACCGGTCAGCACCGCGAGGGCGGGCAGCATCGACAGGACGTGACCGTCCAGGGGCAAATCTTCTTGTGAAATCCGGAGGGAGATGGGCCTGTCTGAGGGTAGGCCTGGTGCGACATCCTGTGGTGGTAAAAGCATCTGGATCAGTTAACTGTGATTTTTTATCTTTCAGGTCTTCATCTGATAAAAATTCATCATGCAATGCAAGCTCAAAGGTAACATGTTAACCAAGAGGGCCTTTCTCCATCACCAATCATTTTAATCGATTTGTACACCAGACAATTGCAGCAAACGAAGGGCTGTTCCGACTGCAAGGTAACTCGACATCATTGATTTCCTAAATAAAGTAAAGGATTCATTATACCCACGTGATGGATTCCTCCTTCCGCAAACATGTTTTTCATCTCCTCATGTTTGGCGAAAAAGAAAAATTGATGTTTTTAGATCTTTCATCGCATATCCTTTTCACTTCCAATGCTTTATCCATATAGACCTTTTGTTTATTTGTTTTGTCCAGAGGTTTTTGTCCTCAAACATTTATTCCCTTTTCACAATGTGCCAGATAATCCTCAGCACATTCCCAGACTCTAGATACACCTTCCGACCAAAGGTCATGGGACACGACCATTCGTATTGATAATCCATAGCAAGCGTTGGCACGCAGCCCTTTAGTACCCCGCAGACGTCTCCGGGGCCTAGTCGCGTCCCGGGTTCGAACATCGACTGCGCGTTTTTGATGGGAAAGTATAATAAATATGCTGATTTGCATGCATACCAACGAGGCAGCTTGTTCCCTAGCAACAGAGTAATTCCAGACTTCCAAGCAACAGGAAATTCCATTCACTGCCAACCTGCTCCATCGAGCCATGGTACCCAGCCAGCTTGTTCCCTAGCAATGGACCAATTCCATTCACTGCAAACCTGCTCCAATCACTGCCAACCTGCTCCAATCACTGCCAACCTGCCCCAAGGAGCCTTGGTACCCAGGCAGCTCGTAGCAATGGACCAATTCCATTCACTGCAAACCTTCTCCAATCCATTCACTGCAAATCACAATTCCATTCACTTGGTACCCAGGCAACTCCCCTTCCTGTTCAGGCTGGAGTTCCCCAAGGCAGTGTTCTGGGCCCTGTGCTTTTTCTCGTCTTTATCAATGATCTCTCCGACTCTCTGGAAAATCCTCTCTATCTCTTTGCTGATGACTCCACTCTCTGCCACTCCATTCCTCATCCCTCAGATCGGCAGTCTGCAGCCTCCTCACTCTCTGAAGACTTGGACAAAATCACAGACTGGTCAAACAAGTGGAACATGTCTTTCAATCCTGACAAATCTCACACTCTTACTATGTCTCTCCGAAAAGATCGACTGGACAACCCTCCCATCTACTTTCTCAACAATCCTCTCCAAGAAGTTCTGTCGCTCAAGCTTTTGGGTCTCACTATCTGCCATGATCTTTCTTGGGAAAACCACATTTCCAAGCTGGCCTCCAAAGCCAGTCGCCGACTGGGCATCCTCCGTCATGCAAAGTCCTTCCTCGGCACACCTGAGCTCCTCACCACATACAAGGCTTTCATCCGCAGCTCAATGGAATACTGTTCTCCCCTATGGGCCAGTGCTCCTGCCTCACACCTAGCTCGGCTTCACGCTGTCGAAACCAAAGCTTTCAGAATTATTGGAATCTCCTGCGATGAAGCTATCTCTGAGGGCCTTTCACTCACTCACCGCAGGCAGGTAGGTGGTCTTTCTGTCTTCTACCGACTCCTCTCCGGCCTTGCACCCCCAGCTCTCTCTGTGCTCTGTCCCCCAAATATTCCTACAGGTCGCACAAGATCTGCCAGCAACCCTCTGATGGTTAAACTGCCGAAATCTCGGCTCTCTGCTCACCTTCACTCTTTCATTCCTCTTTTCTCCCGCCTCTGGAACAAACTCCCTCACTCCCTTCAATCCCACTCCTCCCTCCAGGTCTTTAAAACAGCTGTTCACCACCATCTCTTATCTTCCCCCATCCAAAACCTTGATCTTTTCTACCCCCGCTAATTCACCCCAGATCCACCTTGTTTGAAATTCCAACTTCTTTCCTGGAAGTCCTGGCAGTGTCCATATGTTTTATACCTCTCCCACCCCACCCCCCCCCTTCCCATGCCCCCCTCCCCAATGCCCTCTCCCTCTCACAGATCTCTCGATGTCTCCATGTCTCTCGGTCCCTGCTCTCAAAATAATGTTGTGTTTGTGTCCTTCCTCCTCTCTCCCCATCTTGTCTACCGCTCCCGATGTTATACGTTTTATGTGTCGGTTTGTCTTTCTGTGTGATTAATGTTCGCTCTTTCACGAGCCTCGATCTTGTATACAAAAAAACGAACAAAAAAAAAAAACTGCCAACCTGCTCCAATCACTGCCAACCTGCTGCAATCACTGCCAACCTGCTCCAATCACTGCCAACCTGCTCCAATCACTGCCAACCTGCTCCAATCACTGCCAACCTGCTCCAATCACTGCCAACCTGCTCCAAGCAGCCTTGGTACCCAGGCAGCTCGTTCCCTAGCAATGGACCAATTCCATTCACTGCAAACCTTCTCCAATCACTCCAAACCTTCTCCAATCACTGCAAACCTTCTCCAATCACTGCAAACCTTCTCCAATCACTGCCAACATGCTCCAATCACTGCCAACCTGCTGCAATCACTGCCGACCTGCTCCAATCACTGCGAACCTGCTCCAATCACTGCCAACCTGCTCCAATCACTGCCAACCTGCTCCAATCACTGCCAACCTGCTCCAATCACTGCCAACCTGCTCCAATCACTGCCAACCTGCTCCAATCACTGCCAACCTGCTCCAATCACTGCCAACCTGCTCCAATCACTGCCAACCTGCTCCAATCACTGCCGACCTGCTCCAATCACTGCCAACCTGCTGCAATCACTGCCGACCTGCTCCAATCACTGCCAACCTGCTCCAATCACTGCCAACCTGCTGCAATCACTGCCAACCTGCTCCAATCACTGCCGACCTGCACAATCACTGCCAACCTGCTGCAATCACTGCCGACCTGCTGCAATCACTGCCGACCTGCTCCAATCACTGCCAACCTGCTCCAATCACTGCCAACCTGCTGCAATCACTGCCGACCTGCTCCAATCACTGCCAACCTGCTCCAATCACTGCCAACCTGCTCCAACGAGCCTTGGTACCCAGCCAGCTCGTTCCCGAGCAATGGAGCAATTACATTCATTTCCAGCATGTGACTGAAATTTTATCAAACGATAAACCCGTCTACACCAGCAAACCGTCTATTTTATCAAACGAGAAACCCTTCCACACCAGGAAACCGTCTATTTTATCAAACGATAAACCCGTCTACAGCAGCAAACCGTCTATTTTATCAAACGATAAACTCGTCGACACCAGCAAACCGTCTATTTTATCAAACGATAAACTCGTCTACAGCAGCAAACCGTCTATTTTATCAAACGATAAACTCGTCGACACCAGCAAACCGTCTATTTTATCAAACGATAAACTCGTCGACACCAGCAAACCGTCTATTTTATCAAACGATAAACTCGTCGACACCAGCAAACCGTCTATTTTATCAAACGATAAACCCGTCTACAGCAGCAAACCGTCTATTTTATCAAACGATAAACTCGTCGACACCAGCAAACCGTCTATTTTATCAAACGATAAACCCGTTTACAGCAGCAAACCGTCTATTTTATCAAACGATAAACCCGTTTACAGCAGCAAACCGTCTATTTTATCAAACGATAAACCCGTCTACACCAGCAAACCGTCTATTTTATCAAACGATAAACCCGTTTACAGCAGCAAACCGTCTATTTTATCAAACGATAAACTCGTCGACACCAGCAAACCGTCTATTTTATCAAACGATAAACCCGTCTACACCAGCAAACCGTCTATTTTATCAAACGATAAACTCGTCGACACCAGCAAACCGTCTATTTTATCAAACGATAAACCCTTCTACAGCAGCAAACCGTCTATTTTATCAAACGATAAACTCGTCGACACCAGCAAACCGTCTATTTTATCAAACGATAAACCCGTCTACAGCAGCAAACCGTCTATTTTATCAAACGATAAACTCGTCGACACCAGCAAACCGTCTATTTTATCAAACGATAAACCCGTTTACAGCAGCAAACCGTCTATTTTATCAAACGATAAACCCGTTTACAGCAGCAAACCGTCTATTTTATCAAACGATAAACCCGTCTACACCAGCAAACCGTCTATTTTATCAAACGATAAACCCGTTTACAGCAGCAAACTGTCTATTTTATCAAACGATAAACTCGTCGACACCAGCAAACCGTCTATTTTATCAAACGATAAACCCGTCTACACCAGCAAACCGTCTATTTTATCAAACGATAAACCCGTCGACACCAGCAAACCGTCTATTTTATCAAACGATAAACCCATCTACAGCAGCAAACCGTCTATTTTATCAAACGATACACTCGTCGACACCAGCAAACCGTCTATTTTATCAAACGATAAACCCGTCGACACCAGCAAACCGTCTATTTTATCAAATGATAAACCCGTCTGCACCAGCAAACCGTCTATTTTATCAAACGATAAACCCATCTACAACAGCAAACCGTCTATTTTATCAAACGATAAACCCTTCCACAGCAGGAAACCGTCTATTTTATCAAACGATAAACCCTTCTACAACAGCAAACCGTCTATTTTATCAAACGATAAACCCTTCCACAGCAGGAAACCGTCTATTTTATCAAACGATAAACCCTTCCACAGCAGGAAACCGTCTATTTTATCAAACGATAAACCCTTCCACAGCAGCAAACCGTCTATTTTATCAAACGATAAACCCTTCCACAGCAGGAAACCGTCTATTTTATCAAACGATAAACCCTTCTACAACAGCAAACCGTCTATTTTATCAAACGATAAACCCTTCTACAACAGCAAACCGTCTATTTTATCAAACGATAAACCCGTCTGCACCAGCGAACCGTCTATTTTATCAAACGATAAACCCGTCTACAACAGCAAACCGTCTATTTTATCAAACGATAAACCCTTCTACAACAGCAAACCGTCTATTTTATCAAACGATAAACCCGTCTACAACAGCAAACCGTCTATTTTATCAAACGATAAACCCGTCTGCACCAGCGAACCGTCTATTTTATCAAACGATAAACCCGTCTACAACAGCAAACCGTCTATTTTATCAAACGATAAACCCTTCTACAACAGCAAACCGTCTATTTTATCAAACGATAAACCCGTCTACAACAGCAAACCGTCTATTTTATCAAACGATAAACCCTTCCATACCAGGAAACCGTCTATTTTATCAAACGATAAACCCTTCTACAACAGCAGACCGTCTATTTTATCAAACGATAAACCCGTCTACAACAGCAAACCGTCTATTTTATCAAACGATAAACCCTTCTACAACAGCAAACCGTCTATTTTATCAAACGATAAACCCTTCTACAACAGCAAACCGTCTATTTTATCAAACGATAAACCCGTCTACAACAGCAAACCGTCTATTTTATCAAACGATAAACCCTTCTACAACAGCAAACCGTCGATTTTATCAAACGATAAACCCGTCTACAACAGCAAACCGTCTATTTTATCAAACGATAAACCCGTCTACAACAGCAAACCGTCTATTTTATCAAACGATAAACCCTTCTACAACAGCAAACCGTCTATTTTATCAAACGATAAACCCGTCTACAACAGCAAACCGTCTATTTTATCAAATGATAAACCCTTATACACCAGCAAACCGTCTATTTTATCAAACGATAAACCCTTCTACAACAGCAAACCGTCTATTTTATCAAACGATAAATCCGTCGACAACAGCAAACCGTCTATTTTATCAAATGATAAACCCTTATACACCAGCAAACCGTCTATTTTATCAAACGATAAACCCGTCTACAACAGCAAACCGTCTATTTTATCAAACGATAAATCCGTCTACAACAGCAAACCGTCTATTTTATCAAACGATAAACCCTTCTACAACAGCAAACCGTCTATTTTATCAAACGATAAACCCTTCTACAGCAGCAAACCGTCTATTTTATCAAACGATAAACCCTTCTACAACAGCAAACCGTCTATTTTATCAAACGATAAACCCTTCTACAACAGCAAACCGTCTATTTTATCAAACGATAAACCCGTCTACAACAGCAAACCGTCTATTTTATCAAACGATAAACCCTTCTACAACAGCAAACCGTCTATTTTATCAAACGATAAACCCTTCTACAACAGCAAACCGTCTATTTTATCAAACGATAAACCCGTCTACAACAGCAAACCGTCTATTTTATCAAACGATAAACCCGTCTACAACAGCAAACCGTCTATTTTATCAAACGATAAACCCTTCTACAACAGCAAACCGTCTATTTTATCAAACGATAAACCCGGCTACACCAGAAACCGTCTATTTTATCAAACGATAAACCCTTCTACAACAGCAAACCGTCTATTTTATCAAACGATAAACCCGTCTACACCAGAAACCGTCTATTTTATCAAACGATAAACCCGTCTACAACAGCAAACCGTCTATTTTATCAAACGATAAACCCGTCTACACCAGCAAACCGTCTATTTTATCAAACGATAAACCCGTCTACACCAGCAAACCGTCTATTTTATCAAACGATAAACCCGTCTACACCAGCAAACCGTCTATTTTATCAAATGATAAACCCGTCTACAGCAGCAAACCGTCTATTTTATCAAACGATAAACCCGTCTCAGCTCTGGGAGACAATAGTGGACATAAGAGGTCTTCAGCACGACAAAAGCTCCATCCCAAACCCACTCCCAACCTCGTTCCCTTTTTCCCTCTGTCGCTGAGGCTGGAATTCGCCCGAGCTGGTTTCTATGGAGCTACAACTAACACATATCTTGAATGTTAAAATTTACCTCAAAAAACATCGGAAGAGTCTATTGACTCAGAAAGTACCGGTAGTCCCTCCATGTAAAGCGTAAGTGATGTACATCACCTTGAAAGTGCTGTTTGCAGTTTAAAATAAACACTCTGGGCCTTATCCTCAAACCTCGAGCAGGCTTTCTGGGCCTGGCAGGCCTCGAGCAGGCTTTGTGGGTCTGGCAGGCCTCAAGCAGGCTTTGTGGGTCTGGCAGGCCTCGAGCAGGCTTTCTGGGCCTGGCAGGCCTCAAGCAGGCTTTCTGGGCCTGGCAGGCCTCAAGCAGGCTTTCTGGGCCTGGCAGGCCTCAAACAGGCTTTCTGGGCCTGGCAGGCCTCGAGCAGGCTTTCTGGGCCTGGCAGGCATCAAGCAGGCTTTCTGGGCCTGGCAGGCCTCAAGCAGGCTTTCTGGGCCTGGCAGGCCTCAAGCAGGCTTTCTGGGCCTGGCAGGCCTCAAGCAGGCTTTCTGGGCCTGGCAGGCATCAGGCAGGCTTTCTGGGCCTGGCAGGCCTCGAGCAGGCTTTCTGGGCCTGGCAGGCCTCAAGCAGGCTTTCTGGGCCTGGCAGGCCTCAAGCAGGGTTTCTGGGCCTGGCAGGCCTCGAGCAGGCTTTCTGGGCCTGGCAGCCCCTCGGTAAGATTGAGACAGATTCATGTTACATTCCCTGTTTCAATGTGCGTTATTCTTTCACCGTGACTATACTTGCCTGCAGCCAATGGATGCAAGCAAGTAGGTATACCTGTGTGTATCACAAAGAAAAGGAAGTGAAAGACGAAGTATACCTGTGTGTATCACAAAGAAAAGGAAGTGAAAGAGGAAGTATACCTGTGTGTATCACAAAGAAAAGGAAGTGAAAGAGGAAGTATACCTGTGTGTATCACAAAGAAAAGGAGGTGAAAGAGGAAGTATACCTGTGTGTATCACAAAGAAAAGGAGGTATACCTGTGTGTATCACAAAGAAAAGGAAGTGAAAGAGGAAGTATACCTGTGTGTATCACAAAGAAAAGGAAGTATACCTGTGTGTATCACAAAGAAAAGGAAGTGAAAGAGGAAGTATACCTGTGTGTATCACAAAGAAAAGGAAGTGAAAGAGGAAACTTTTCTGAGCGAGTTCAAACCAGGTTCACAAAATTTCTGTCACAGGTAGTGAATGATTTCCTGATTGCAGGTAACCACCAGGCTAGGTGCTCAGGTTGATTGTCCATGTAGGTAGTGAATGATTTCCTGATTGCAGGTAACCACCAGGCTAGGTGCTCAGGTTGATTGTCCATGTAGGTAGTGAATGATTTCCTGATTGCAGGTAACCACCAGGCCAGGTGCTGAGGTTTGTTGTCCATGTAGGTAATGAATGATTTCGTGATTGCAGGTAACCATCAGGCTAGGTGCTCAGGTTGGTTGTCTATGCAGGTAGTGAATGGATTTTGCTGTTCCTCGGTTCTCTGTGATTTCCTGTTGCTGTTGAACACCCAATTGGGCTGACTGGTAGGTGCGAGAAGCAGCACATTCACACGGTTTGGGTTGGAGGTAGGATTTCCCATCACACCTTGGTTCGTGTAACCCTCTTCCTTTCATGTTTTATTATCAGGCCTGTAACTGCCAACCCAAGGCATCACACAGGCCTAACCACCAGACGCGACCAATACGAACTCGTCACTCCACACAAAACCTGTTTCCACATTTCCAATCATTGGGATAGATGTTCGTGGACTGCACAATGAGATGCTGTGTGTTGACCACACAGACGAAAGGTTTGTTTGCAGTGACTCTTCGTTGATTTTCCATGGAGTATACAGTCACGTGAAAAAGTAAGTACACCCTATGTAAAGTTTTGACTTTTTCAACATATTTCAACATACAGCTATTTGATCTTCATTTCAACAATATTGATAGATAAAGGTGATATAATATAACAAATATCATGAAACATTTACATTTTGTAGTCCATTGTATAATTTAAATAAACATAAATGCAAATTTCGCATGTGGAAAAAGTAAGTACACCCTTGGCTCTAATAGGTGGTATTGCCCCCTTTGGCAGAAACAACCTCAAGTAGGCGTTTCTTATAACAATCTACCAGTCTCTGACATCGACTGGGAGAAATTTTTGCCCACTCCTCCATGCAGAATTCTTTCAGCTGTGCGACGTTTGAGGGGTTTCTTGCATGCACAGCTCGTTTCAAATCCCCCCACAACATCTCCATGGGATTTAGATCCGGGCTTTGACTTGGCCATTCCAGAACCCTCCATTTCTTTCTTTTCAGCCATTCCTTGGTGGATTTACTGGTATGTTTCGGGTCATTGTCATGTTGCAAGGTCCACCTTCGGTTGCGCTTCAACTTGCCGACAGATGGCCTCACATTATCCTCAAACACCCTCTGGTACAATGAAGAATTCATAGTGGATTCTATGATGGTGAGCGGCCCAGGCCCTGATGCAGCAAAGCTGTCCCAATGCCATAATATTTCCACCACCATGCTTTACAGTTGGTATCAGGTTCTTGTGGTCAAATGCTGTCTTTGGTTTTTGCCAGACATGTCTTCTGGTACTGTGGCCAAATAGCTCTGCCTTTGACTCATCTGTCCAGAGCACATTGTTCCAGAAGTGCTGGTCTTTGCCGAGGTGTTCATTGGCAAACTTTAGTCTTGCCCTGATGTTCTTTCTGGACAGCAAAAGTTTCCTGCTGGCACACCTCCCATGTAGATCAAATTTGTGCAGCCTCTTTTTAATGGTAGACTTGTGCACTTTGACATCAACAGTGGCAAGAGCTACCTGTAGGTCCTGTGATGACATTCTGGGGTTCTTAGAGACTTCTTTCAGCATCTTGCGGTCTGCTCTCGGGCTGAACTTGCTGGGGCGGCCTGGCCTGAACAAGTTGGTAGTTGTTTGGAATCTTCTCCACTTGTAGATGATCTTCCGGACAGTCGAATGATTGATTTCAAATTCTTTGGAGATCTTTTTAAATCCCTTCCCAGACTCGGAGGCATCTATAACCTTCTTTCTGAAGGCCTCAGAGAGCTCTTTTGAGCTAGGCATGGTGACACCACACACTTCAACAACAAAGAGCAAACCAAACTAAATGTCTGAGGTTTAAATAAGACAGGTTCCTCCAAGATCCTCTCCAACGATGTTCTAATCATTTGCACCTGAGCTGGTGCACCTGATTCTAATTTTAGGTATTTGAAGTAGTGATAAATGTAGGGGTGTACTTACTTTTTCCACATGCAAAATTTGCATTTATGTTTATTTAAATTATACAGTGGACTACAAATTGTAAATGTTTCATGATATTTGTTATATTATATCACCTTTATCTATCAATATTGTTGAAATGAAGATCAAATAGCTGTATGTTGAAATATGTTGAAAAAGTCAAAAACTTTACATGGGGTGTACTTACTTTTTCACGTGACTGTATATAGGGCTTGAGGAACAGCACTGGTACTGTCTGACATCTCAATCATTCTCCAGACATAATGGAGATTTGATGTGGTGGAGCAGGCGGTTTGTTCTCTCTAATCATCTATTGCAGGGTTCTTATCGATGTGATTTTCCATGGTCTCCCACTTATATGGTTGCAGGATTGTGTTGCCCGCAGTCCACGACCATTGCCTGTTCCCTAATGTTGACTTGAGAATGACATGGATGGTTGAGAATGACGTCATCCTGATGAGAGCAATCACTCACTGAGACCAGATTATCATTCCTCATTGAAACTCCATTAACTCCTCCTCTTGGACATGATGCTCTGAAACCAAGTGATGAGACTGTTCTCGGACTATACATTCTGTGTTTCTTGATGATATATAACAGCTTTATCCAAATCAGACACAGGTGGGTCAATCTCACAACTAGAAAGGTAATGTCCCATTGTTTTAAGAATACATTTTTAAAATTCGAAAAACAAGCATGCTCATTCCCAATCGTCCGGTTGTGCGGCAGTCACTGCTCTGTCAAACTGCTCACCTTCACTCCTTCATTCCTCTTTTCTCCCACCTCTGGAACAAACTCCCTCACTCCCTCACTCCCTTCTATCCCACTCCTCCCTCCAGGTCTTTAGAACAGCTGTTCACCACCATCTCTTATCTTCCCCCATTCAAAACCTTGATCTTTTCTACCCCCGCTAATTCACCCCAGACTTGCAGTGTCCATGTGTTTTATACCTCTCCTTCCCCCCTCCCCCCCAAGCCCTCTCCCTCCCACAGATCTCTCGATGTCCTTGCTCTCAAATGTTGTGTTTGTGTGCTTCCCCCTCTCTCCCCCATCTTGTCCACCGCTCCCCTTACTACGTTTTATGTCGTTTTTTTGTGATTAATGTTAGCTCTTTCACGACCCTCGATCTTGTATTAAAACTAGAGGTTCCAGGGAACCTGAACTCAACTGGTCTATATCAATATGGTTAGAATATGCATAATAGAACCACAAACTATATAGTTTATACAGTCATGTGAAAAAGTAAGTACACCCCATGTAAAGTTTTGACTTTTTCAACATATTTCAACATACAGCTATTTGATCTTCATTTCAACAATATTGATAGATAAAGGTGATATAATATATCAAATATCATGAAACATTTACATTTTGTAGACCATTGTATAATTTAAATAAACATAAATGCAAATTTCGCATGTGGAAAAAGTAAGTACACCCCGACATTTATCACTACTTCAAATACCTAAAATTAGAATCAGGTGCACCAGCTCAGTGCAAATGATTAGAACATCGTTAGAGAGGATCTTGGAGGAACCTGTCTTATTTAAACCTCAGACATTTAGTTTGGTTTGCTCTTTGTTGTTGAAGTGTGCGGCGTCACCATGCCTAGATCAAAAGAGCTCTCTGAGGCCTTCAGAAAGAAGGTTATGAATGCCTACGAGTCTGGGAAGGGATTTAAAAAGATCTCCAAACAATTTGAAATCAATTATTCGACTGTCTGGAAGATCATCTACAAATGGAGAAGATTCCAAACAACTGCTGAAGATTCCAAACAGCTGCCAACTTGTTCAGGCCAGGCCACCCCAGCAAGTTCAGCCCGAGAGCAGACCGCAAGATGCTGAAAGAAGTCTATAAGAACCCCAGAATGTCATCATGGGACCTACAGGTAGCTCTTGCGACTGTTGATGTCAAAGTGCACGAGTCTACCATTAGAAAGAGGCTGCACAAATTTGATCTACATGGGAGGTGTGCTAGGAGGAAACCTTTGCTGTCCAGAAAGAACATCAGGGCAAGATTAAAGTTTGCCAATGAACACCTCGGCAAAGGCCAGCACTTCTGGAACAATGTGCTCTGGACAGATGAGTCAAAGGTAGAGCTATTTGGCCACAGTACAAGAAGACATGTTTGGCGAAAAACCAAAGACAGTATTTGACCACAAGAACCTGATACCAACTGTAAAGCATGGTGGTGGAAATATTATGGCTTGGGGCAGCTCACCATCATAGAATCCACTATGAATTCTTCATTGTACCAGAGGGTGCTTGAGGATAATGTGAGGCGATCTGTCGGAAAGTTGAACCTCAACCGAAGGTGGACCTTGCAACATGACAATGACCCTAAACATACCAGTAAATCCACCAAGGAATGGCTGAAAAGAAACAAATGGATGGTTCTACTTCTAGAATGGCCAAGTCAAAACCCAGATCTAAATCCCATGGAGATGTTGTGGGGGGATTTGAAACGAGCTGTGCATGCAAGAAACCCCTCAAACATCGCACAGCTGAAAGAATTCTGCCTGGAGGAGTGGGCAAAAATTTCTCCCAGTCGATGTCAGAGACTGGTAGACAGTTATAAGAAACGCCTACTTGAGGTTGTTTCTGCCAAAGGGGGCAATACCACCAATGAGAGCCAAGGGTGTACTTACTTTTTCCACATACGAAATTTACATTTATGTTTATTTAAATTCTACAATGGACTACAAAATGTAAATGTTTCATGAGAATTGTTATATTATATCAGCTTTATCTGTCAATATTGTTGAAATGAAGATCAAATAGCTGTATGTTCAAATATGTTGAAAAAGTCAAAACTTTACATGGGGTGTACTTACTTTTTCCAAAAGTGACAAAATTTGTATGTGCCAAAAATATATGACAAAAATTGATTTTTCAATATGGCCGCCCTGCCATGCCAATTTTTGGGCGTGCAACGCCCAAATGCAATCCCAAACTAGTTTATGTTATGAAGATGCTGCATAACAAGTTTCATCAAATTTGTTCAATATTTGTGACTTTTAGAGCGTAGACATCGAATTGTTTACAGACGACAGACAGACAGACAGACAGACAGACGACAGACGACGGACACTGAGTGTGGACAAAAACTCAGCTGGACATAGTCCAGTTGAGTTAAAAAAAGAAAATAAATAAATAAAGATAAAGAAAAAAAAGTCGGATAATAAAATTGAAATGAAAAAAATCCTCATTGCTTCTCTTGGCTTAGTAAAGCAATAAGTTATTGCTTGATGCCACAAGATGTTTTTGGGTCTTTAGTTTAAGTTCATGTTTTACTGCGACATGTTGCATATCAAAAAGATGACATTTGAATGAAACTTTTCAAGGTTAGATCTATCCTTCTCCTAGATATGAAGGAGAATAAATGAAATAAATAAAGAAGGAGCAAGCAAATGAAACAATGTTTATTTATCAGTTATAAAGAATAATGATGGTTATTTTGATGATCAGATGATGACATCACCATCATCAAACTCGTACCTGTTCTGTCACAGTTGAAGGGTCTTGGGTGTCACGGCGGGATCTGCCTTCCTTGCCTAAGCCGTTTATTTTACATTCGTAACATGTTTCTGTCGAGAGTATGTTTCCACTTGGGACTTCTCTTCCACCTTTCAAAACTCCTGGCTCCGTTGGAAAGCCAATGCTCGATACACAGTGCCTATAAAAACAAAGGAATGCTGCTGTATCATATGACGGTCAATATTATAACAGGCTATGGTTAAAAACATCGTAAATATTTACAATCAGCAATGACACCTTTATCACTGTCAAAGTTTATAGCTTTATCATAATAATCTGTCTTATTTGTATTCTATTTGATTATCATAATAATCTGTATTCTGTCTTTCAATCCTGACAAATCTCACACTCTTACTATGTCTCTCAGAAAAGACCGTCTGGACAACCCTCCCATCTACTTTCTGAATAATCCTCTCCAAGAAGTTCTGTCACGCAAGCTTTTTGGTCTCACTATCTGCCATGATCTTTCCTGAAAAGACCACATTTCAAATATGGCCTCCAAAGCCAGTCGCCGACTGGGCATCCTCAGTCGTGCGAAGTCCTTCCTTGGCACACCTGAGCTCCTCACCACATACAAGGCTTTCATCCGCAGCTCAATGGAATACTGTTCCCCCCTCTGGGCTGGTGCTCCTGCCTCACATCGAGCTCGTCTTCACGCTGTTGAAACCAAAGCTTTCAGAGTCATTGGAATCTTCTGCGATGAAGCTAACTCCAAGGGCCTCTCACTCACTCACCGCAGGCAGGTTGGTGGTCTTTCTGTCTTCTACCGACTCCTCCCCGGCCTTGCTCCTCCAGCTCTCTCTGGGCTCTGTCCCCCAAATATTCCTACTGGTCGCACAAGATCTGCCAGCAACCCTCTTATGGTTAAACTGTCAAAATCAAGACTCTCTATTCACCTTCACTCCTTCATTCCTCTTTTTCTCCCACCTCTGGAACAAATTCAATCATTCAATCCCACTCCTCCCTCCAGGTCTTTAAAACAGCTTTAAAACAGCCCTATACATCTTGCTCCCACGTGAATAGCTATCACAAGATTTGTGGATTTTCATGTCGTGAAGATGTCCTTTGCCAAAGAGCTGGGAGCCATTGCTCTGTTGGTAATGATGCACAGCATGGTCTTTCCAATTACACACATCCTTAAAATAAATCACCAAGCCTGCCATGATCACAGAAGGCACTCCCGCAAGGTTGAAAAACCATTCCCTGATAGCGATCAGTCGGGGGTTTGGATAGAACGCGCCCGTCTACGATCGTTCGGGCCTTGTACCGGGCCCACATCATCAGCATTTTTCAGTGTGGAAATCGGCAAGATCTCAGTTCTTTGGGCAAACTGAGAAGTTCTCCAACTCTTTTTTGCACAGAGGCACATCCCTTTCTTGCAGGTACTTTTCCAAGAATGTTTGGATTCTTTCAGAAGCTTTGTGAGCTATTTTAGGAGGTAACAACCCTAATCTCGCATGCACAATATACGGAAAAATGCCCTAATCAACATTGATGCAAAGGACGTATGCGCATGCACAATATACGGAAACATGCCCTAATCAACATTGATGCTAAGGAGGTATGTGCATGCACAATATACGGAAACATGCCCAAATCAACATTGATGCTAAGGAGGTATGTGCATGCACAATATACGGAAACATGCCCTAATCAACATTGATGCTAAGGAGGTATGCGCATGCGCAATATACGGAAACATGCCCTAATCAACATTGAT
Source organism: Myxine glutinosa (assembly GCF_964187855.1). NCBI lineage: Eukaryota > Metazoa > Chordata > Myxini > Myxiniformes > Myxinidae > Myxine > Myxine glutinosa. The sequence continues at coordinate 46,161,058 of NC_136270.1, forward strand.
GTGAAGGAGGTATGCGCATGCACAATATACGGAAACATGCCCTAATCAACATTGATGCTAAGGAGGTATGCGCATGCACAATATAGGGAAACATGCCCTAATCAACATTGATGCTAAAGAGGTATGCACATGCACAATATACGGAAACATGCCCTAATCAACTTTGATGCTAAGGAGGTATGTGCATGCAAAATATACGGAAACATGCCCCAATCAACATTCATGCTAAAGAGGTATGTGCATGCACAATATACGGAAACATGCCCTAATCAACATTGATGCTAAGGAGGTATGCGCATGCACAATATACGGAAACATGCCCTAATCAACATTGATGCTAAGGAGGTATGCGCATGCACACTATACGGAAACATGCCCTAATCAACATTGATGCTGAGGAGGTATGCACATGCACAATATACGGAAACATGCCCGAATCAACATTGATGCTAAGGAGGTATGCGCATGCACAATATTGTAAGAATAAGAGTTACAACATTGGCTCAGATCATGAGTTTAATATCATTCGATCCCTCACAATACCTGTAAAGAGAACCAGCGAACATCATATCAATATTCAGCATACCTCTGAACTAGCAATGAGTTTACATATGAGCACAAGCAAGCCGTAACAAAGTGGCGGTACATACCATCTAGTTATACACCAGCATAGCATACAGTTAATGTCTCAGGTATGATCATAGCGCTGAATCACCGAGTTCTTATAACGGCTGCATAGCGGGCAAAAGACGCATGACACCTGGGATCAGACGTTCGACAGAATTTCATGACACACAATATATGGAAACATGCCCGAATCAACTTTGATGCTGAGGAGGTATGTGCATGCACAATATACGGAAACATGCCCTAATCAACATTGATGCTAAAGAGGTATGTGCATGCACAATATACGGAAACATGCCCTAATCAACATTGATGGTAAGGAGGTATTGTTACGGGGTCCTCCCCTATCCTCTGGTCTCGGTAAACCTCCGAACCCCGAGAGGGTCCCCGGCAGAAAGATATGTTATCCTTGGTTGAAATCAATCAAACAATAATGAAACCACACCAAGGGTTATGAACAAACAATAATATATTATAAATCACACCGGAATCACGACACAAATAATAATAGCAATTCGCCCTACAATCACTATTTTAAGATGGTACCACCTTATCTCGTCCTTTAACCCAAACTCACAGCACTCCCCCAATGTCTCTGTACCCCTCCAAGGTGATGTCGATTCGCTCCAGCGATCGTTGGATCAATGTCCGATCACAATCAATTGAGGCGTGGACGATCGAAGCAACCCATAGGTCACGTGGTCCAACACCCAGCACAATAGCGGTGGAATGGGAAACCTCCCAAAGACGCGCTCTGATGTACACGTTTGCGGTTCAATCAGCGAGTCTCCTTATAATCCTCAAAGGCCACTTTCTTGCACAGCCGTCCCCGGCAACCCACCGGGGAATAATGCCCGGCCGACGTGACAAAACCTGTTCACTGAAGGTTGCGCGCATGGCGAAAATGGCGGACGGCTTTCACTTGAACCGGGGCTTTGAGGCAAGGATACTCCGGAACCTCAATGAGGATGCCCGACTACGCAGGCTCCACAGCACTCCGGCGATAACTCCTATCGCACGAACTTCCTTTCAAGGACGCAAAGTTCTCTCGCACTGTACGCTCGACCGCTCGGTCCGGAGCTTCCACAAAAAACGTCTTTTTTCACGATCTCCTCACGCCTCTTCTTCTTCGCTCCCTTTTCTTCCAGGTCACGATCCGATTTCCGGCCACATTTTACCAGGAGCGCTTTTAAACCTTTTAACCACAATAACCCTTTCCCTTAAGCCACAACAAGCATAATATCTAGAACCAAAAATGATAACAATAACAACCATAATTAGGGCCAAATCCGTAACACTTCCCCCCCTCAAGAAAGAAAGTTTGAACACAGCGAAAACTTTCTTTGTAGGCAAATTCTTGAAACCAACAAAAGTAAACTCACCACCCACATCCTCAATTCCCATGGGCAACAATAATCAATATTTCCCAACAATCAAACAACAAAACTTCGAACAACTTACAGAGATTTCCAAAGTTAATTCACTCTGGACAAAACATCAGCAACGACATTGTCCCTGCCCTTTACATGTTCAATTTGCAAGTTACCCCTGCAAAGCCAAACTCCATCTCATCAACCTCTGATTTTTACTTCTAGTTTCTCTTGAATGAAGGTTAAGGGGTTGTGATTAAAAAAAAACCCAAAGGCCAGCAAATCGATAGCACTTTCCCCGGGAGGCCGAGCTGAAAGCCAGGTTCCATGGTGGTTGGGTGGTGAGGCCTGGAGGTATTCACTACATGGACGCCTTTAGGAACGTGGAGTTCATGGTTAGTCCGTGGAGGAAAGTTCACTACATGGACGCCTTTAGGAACGTGGAGTTCACGGTTAGTCCGTGCAGGAAAGTTCACTACATGGACGCCTTTAGGAACGTGGCGTTCACGGTTAATCCGTGTAGGGAAGTTCACTACCTGGACGCCTTTAGGAACGTGGCGTTCATGGTTAGTCCATGTAGGAATCTTGGCTCGGCCGCTCCGCAGCACTCAGTGCTTCAATTTTTCCGGACTTTCATAATAATTACGGTGGGACCACTTGTCACTGTAGTCACCTGAATAGCGGTCTCCTTCTCGGCCACTATTCTGACAATCCTTCCTTCGGGAGCTGCCGCCACTCTGGGAGCCTCCATAATAATATCGATTGCGGCCACCACCCATACTACGACCACGTTTTCCTCATCTGTAGCCCCCTCGACGCCTACGGCCTGCCTTCTCTACGGCTATGGTCCGATCATCCAAATCCTTGCCATTCCAATTCCTCTCTGCCTCTTTGGCGTCCTTTGTGCTTGCAAACGTGGCAAAGCCGAACCCTCTTGACTGTTGCGTTTCCCTGTCTTTTACCAACCGCACTTCCAAAAGCGGTCCATATTTGTTGAAGACAGAGGTCAGAACTTCTTCTTTTGTTTTGAAGTTCAGTCCACCTACAAATAACTTGCTACCTTTGTCGCCATCCCTAACTGTGGTTGTGTTATTTCCCCTACTGGGCTTTTCAACAACCATCGGGTTACCATAAACTCGACCACCGGCCAAATCATTCCCAATAACAACAGATACTCCCTCTACAGGAAGAGTGGCTTGTAAACCTACGGTGACCGGTCCTGACACCAACTCCGACTCCAAATGGATGACATGAAGTGGAGCTCTAGCACAGCCACCAATCCCCTGCAAACGAACACTATCACCAGTTGCCGTCTCCTCGGACAATGGCAAGATGCCTTCAAGCATTAAAGATTGATGTGCTCCTGTGTCCCTCAATACCCGAACAGGTCTCCGGTTAGTCGAGGCTCCCTCCAGTTACACAAACCCCTCTGAAATAAATGGTTGGTAACCCGTTTGAGGACGATTTCTCACAATGGCCATTGCATTTGGAGTCATACGAGTCGAACTCCGCTCCTGATTTTTCTTTCCCAGAGCATAACAGTTGGACATCAAGTGTCCAGGTTTATGGCAAAAAGTGCAAGTAGGCCCGGAGGCCCGGAGGAGAACCTCGTGGTCTGCCAAGGCATGGGGGCGGTGGTTTGCCTCGAGCCCCCCGGACGATAGGTCTGTCTTGGAACCGCAGTCTTATGATTTCTAGAAGTCGTGGTGTCCGATTGGTCCTCATTTTCATCTCGAGGCCGCCCCCATGGATTTTCATTCTCCGCCCCTGATGTACCATAGCTCCCCTGGCTAGGTCTGGGCGAGAAGTTCGGTTTGTGGAACCCCATCCTGTGGGTTAAGGCATAGTCATCTGCCATGGTTGCTGCCTCATACAGCTTTGGTACTTTCCTTTCCTCCAGATGAACTTTAATGTCCTCGTGGACACACTGTTGGAATTCCTCCACCAGGATCAATTGTCGCAATAGTTCGAAGTCTTTTCCAACTCCTTTTGAATCACACCACCTGTCAAACATGGTCTGTTTCAATCTGGCAAACTCCACATGGGTCTCACTCTCCCTCCTCCTGGCACTCCGGAATTTTTGCCGGTAAGCTTCCGGGACCAATTCATAGGGTTTGAGAATGTGTTTCTTCAATACCTCGTAATCTGCACATTGGTCAATCGGTAAAGCCGAATAAATCTCTTGAGCTTTACTCACCAGAAAACTTTGCACAAGTATGGACCAGTACTCCTCAGGCCAGTTTAACAGTCGGGCCACTTTCTCAAATTGTGGAAAAAACTTGGCTACCTCCTTTTCATTGAAGGGTGGAACCAGCCTCACATGTCTGCCAACATCCCAGGTGTTTTGACTAGGTGTCGAACCAGTCGGCATGGATGGTACCTCTCCCTGTTCTTTCATTACATCCAGCTCCTTGAGTCTAATTTCCTGCTGACGCGCAATTTCACGGTCCTCTAACTCCCTGTCGGCTTTTCTCTCCTCTGCTTCGAGTTCCCTTGCAGCTCTCCTTTCCTCTGCTTGTTTCTCTTCTCTTCTCTCTTCTGCTTTCCTTTCCTCTGCTTTTAACCTTTCCTGGAGTTCTCGTTCCACTCTCCTTTCCTCTGCTTGTTTCTCTTCTCTTCTCTCTTCTGCTTTCCTTTCCTCTGCTTTTTCCCTTTCCTGGCTCTGTAATTGCATCTCCAGTTTCCGGAGCTCCACATTTTCTTGCTCCTCTGGTAACCAATCCCAGTCTACCTCTTCCCATGTTCCTAATCCCACCATAGATTGTATCACCACTGTCTGCATCTCTGCCTTCTTCATATTAGTTCGGACCTCCAAGCTAAAATGTTTGGCCAATTTCCCGAGGTCCGATTTTACTAACGCTCTGAACTGTGCTTCACTCGGGGTCACTGCAAATTTCTCTGCGCCAAACTCCATGGTGACTATTGTTACCACCTGTTAACCTTCACACAAGAAATAAATAAAAAAAGGAATTTTTTTTTTTTTGGAAAAAATTAGGAATGTTGGAAAAAGTTCCAAATTTTGGAATTCTGGGAATGTTAGGGAATTCTTTCCCGGACTAAATTTAGGAAATTTTATATCCTGGACGCAGACCCAATTTCGAGCCCACGAATATCAATTTGGACGAGCCCCCAATTTCTGTTACGAGGTCCTCCCCTATCCTCTGGTCTCGGTAAACCTCCGAACCCAGAGAGGGTCCCCGGCAGAAAGATATGTTATCCTTGGTTGAAATCAATCAAATCAATAATGAAACCACACCAAGGGTTATGAACAAACAATAATATATTATAAATCACACGGGAATCACGCCACAAATAATAATAGCAATTCGCCTTACAATCACTATTTTAAGATGGTACCACCTTATCTCGTCTATAACCTAAACTCACAGCACTCCCTCAATGTCTCTGTACCCCTCCAAGGCGAGGTCGATTTGCTCCAGCGATCGTTCGATCAATGTCCGATCACAATCAATTGAGGCGTGGACGATCGAAGCAACCCATAGGTCACGTGGTCCAACACCCAGCACAATAGCGGTGGAATGGGAAACCTCCCAAAGACGCGCTCCGACGTACATGTTTGCGGTGAAATTAGCGAGTCTCCTTATAATCCTCAAAAGCCACTTTCTTGCACAGCCGTCCCCGGCAACCCACCGGGGAATAATGCCCTGCCGACGTGGCAAAACCTGTTCACTGAAGGTTGCGCGCGTGGCGAAAATGGCGGATGGCTTTCACTCGAACCGGGGCTTTTAGGCAAGGATACTCCGGAACCTCAATGAGGATACCCGACTACGCAGGCTCCACAGCACTCCGGCGATAGCTCCTATCGCACGAACTTCCTTTCGAGGACGCAAAGTTCACTCGCACTGTACGCTCGGTCCGGAGCTTCCACAAAAAACGTCTTTTTTCACGATCTCCTCATGCCTCTTCTTCTCCGCTCCCTTTTCTTCCGGGTTACGATCCGATTTCCGGCCACATTTTACCAGGAGCGCTTTTAAACCTTTTAACCACAATAACCCTTTCCCTTAAGCCACAACAAGCATAATATCTAGAACCAACAATGATAACAATAACAACCATAATTAGGGCGGAATCCGTAACAGTATGCGCATGCACAATATACGGAAACATGCCCGAATCAACATTGATGCTAAAGAGGTATGTGCATGCACAATGTACGGAAACATGCCCTAATCAACATTGATGGTAAGGAGGTATGCGCATGCACAATATATGGAAACATGCCCGAATCAACATTGATGGTAAGGAAGTATGCGCATGCACAATATATGGAAACATGCCCGAATCAACATTGATGCTAAAGAGGTATGTGCATGACGGAAACATGCCCTAATCAACATTGATGCTAAAGAGGTATGTGCATGCACAATATACAGAAACATGCCCTAATCAACATTGATGCTAAAGAGGTATGTGCATGCACAATATACGGAAACATGCCCTCATCAACATTGATGCTAAAGAGGTATGTGCATGCACAATATACAGAAACATGCCCCAATCAACATTGATGGTAAGGAGGTATGCACATGCGCAATATACGGAAACATGCCCTAATCAACATTGATGCTAAGGAGGTATGCACATGCGCAATATATGGAAACATGCCCTAATCAACATTGATAGTAAGGAGGTATGCGCATGCACAATATACGGAAACATGCCCTAATCAACATTGATGCTAAAGAGGTATGCGCATGCACAATATACGGAAACATGCCCTAATCAGCATTGATGCAAAGGAGTTATGCGCATGCACAATATACGGAAACATGCCCTAATCAACATTGATGCTAAAGAGGTATGCGCATGCACAATATACGGAAACATGCCCTAATCAACATTGTTGGTAAGGAGGTATGCGCATGCACAATATAAGGAAACATGCCATAATCAACATTGATGCAAAGGAGGTATATGCACATGCACAATATACGGAAACATGCCTTCATCAACATTGATGCTAAAGAGGTATGCACATGCACAATGTACGGAAACATGCCCTAATCAACATTGATGGTAAGGAGGTATGCGCAGCATTCTGGAGCGGATTAGATCATTTCAAAAGTCCCATATTGTTCAGTGATTCTCCATTTTTTTTTGGTCGTACTGTGAATTCTTTCAATAAATGGTTATTTTCTCGGAATAGTTGTTGTGTGATGACCTGCCATTGCAAACCTCATGCGCGAGAAACTGCTTCAGTTGGAGTTGTGATAAATTCTTGGGGACATTATAACGTTTGTGTCAAGAGACATTAGCTTGTTTGGAACAAGCGTGGCAGGGGCACTCGGTAGAGGGCATAACTCTGCCAGGCTGAACAGTTTACATTTTGTATCTCACTGATCGGTCAGATCTGGCTCAGGAGTTGAACTAAAATCTAATCAGCTTGTTCTCGTCATTTACCCAACTACACACCAAGTTTGGAGGCGTCATCAACAACTTTTTGCGACATCGTGCAAATTTCGGTTTTGGCCCTAACCCTCAATGGTGAAGAATCACTTAAAAATTATCTCATCCGGATCCAGATTCGAATCATCACCAAATTAGAAACAATTCTTCCGTGTCACACACCCAACCTGTCCACCAAGTTTCGTCCAAATCTGTCCGTAACTTTTTGAGATATCGTGCTATATGTCATTTTTTTTGCCCTGTCTGTCAATGGTGAAGAATCACTGAAAAATCTCAGATTTGAAAGATTCAAATCCGGATCTTCACCAAAATCGAATAATTTCGTCCTTGTCACAGCCAACCTCTCCACCAAATGTTGTCCAAATCCATCCACACCTTTTTGAGACATGCTGTTCACAGACAGACAAACAGACAGACAAACAGAGAGGGGCAAAAACGTAACCTCCATCCACCTTCAATGGCGGAGGTAATGAGCATTTCTGAGTGGAATGCACGAGGGACCATTCAGCTTGGGTCCACCTTGATCCAGTCTACCTTCAAGAGTTAGCGAATTCTCAAACTAATTACAAAGTGAACTTATTCAAAGAATTTATGTTTATGTATCGACACACACAAGTGCTGTATCGATACACATAAGGATACACAAGAAACTTTGGTGCAAGAAGAGGCCATTCGGCCAATCATGCCTGCGCTGCAACAAGCCCAGTGTCGTCACCCATCCACACACAATCCTCCTACCATCCCCACAACCTACCTACCATCCCTACAAGCTACATACCATCCCCACAATCCACCTACCATCCCCACAATCCACCTACCATCCCCACAAGCTACCTACCATCCCCACAAGCTACCTACCATCCCCACAAGCTACCTACCATCACCATAAGCTACCTACCATGCCCACAAGCTACCTAGCATCCCCACAATCCACCTACCATCCCCACAAGCTACCTACCATCCCCACAAGCTACCTACCATCACCACAAGCTACCTACCATCCCCACAAGCTACCTACCATCCCCACAAGCTACTTACCATCCCCTCAAGCTACCTACCATCACTACAAGCTACCTACCATCGCCTCAAGCTACCTACCATCCCCACAATCCACCTACCATCCCCACAAGCTACCTACCATCCCCACAAGCTACCTACCATCCCCACAAGCTACCTACCATCCCCACAAGCTACCTACCATCACCATAAGATACCTACCATGCCCACAAGCTACCTACCATCCCCACAATCCACCTACCATCCCCACAAGCTACCTACCATCCCCACAAGCTACTTACCATCCCCTCAAGCTACCTACCATCACTACAAGCTACCTACCATCGCCTCAAGCTACCTACCATCGCCTCAAGCTACCTATCATCGCCTCAAGCTACCTACCATCCCCACAATCCACCTACCATCCCCACAAGCTACCTACCATCCCCACAAGCTACCTACCATCGCCTCAAGCTACCTACCATCCCCACAAGCTATCTACCATCACCACAAGATACCTACCATCCCCACAATCCACCTACCATCCCCACAATCCACCTACCATCCCTACAAGCTACCTACCATCCCCACAAGCTACCTACCATCCCCACAAGCTACCTACCATCCCCACAAGCTACCTACCATCACCATAAGATACCTACCATGCCCACAAGCTACCTACCATCCCCACAATCCACCTACCATCCCCACAAGCTACCTACCATCCCCACAAGCTATCTACCATCACCACAATCCACCTGTCATCCCCACAATCCACCTATCATCCCCACATTCCACCTACCATCCCCACAAGCTACCTACCATCCCCACAAGCTATCTACCATCACCACAATCCACCTGTCATCCCCACAATCCACCTATCATCCCCACATTCCACCTACCATCCCCACAAGCTACCTACCATCCCCACAAGCTACCTACCATCCCCACAAGCTACCTACCATCACCATAAGATACCTACCATGCCCACAAGCTACCTACCATCCCCACAATCCACCTACCATCACTACAAGCTATCTACCATCACCACAATCCACCTGTCATCCCCACAAGCTACCTACCATCCCCACAAGCTACCTACCATCCCCACAAGCTACCTACCATCACCATAAGATACCTACCATGCCCACAAGCTACCTACCATCCCCACAATCCACCTACCATCACTACAAGCTATCTACCATCCCCACATTCCACCTACCATCCCCACAAGCTACCTACCATCCCCACAAGCTACCTACCATCCCCACAAGCTACCTACCATCACCATAAGATACCTACCATGCCCACAAGCTACCTACCATCCCCACAAGCTACCTACCATCCCCACAAGCTATCTACCATCACCACAATCCACCTGTCATCCCCACAATCCACCTACCATCCCCACAATCCACCTACCATCGCCTCAAGCTACCTACCATCCCCACAAGCTATCTACCATCACCACAATCCACCTGTCATCCCCACAATCCACCTATCATCCCCACATTCCACCTACCATCCCCACAAGCTACCTACCATCCCCACAAGCTACCTACCATCCCCACAAGCTACCTACCATCACCATAAGATACCTACCATGCCCACAAGCTACCTACCATCCCCACAATCCACCTACCATCCCCACAAGCTACCTACCATCCCCACAAGCTACCTAACATCACCACAAGCTACCTACCATCCCCACAAGCTACCTACCATCCCCTCAAACTACCTACCATCACTACAAGCTACCTACCATCCCCACAAGCTACTTACCATCACCACAAGCTACCTACCATCACCACAAGCTACCTACCATCACCACAAGCTACCTACCATCCCCACAAGCTACCTACCCACACCACAAGCTACCCTACCATCACCACAAGCTACCTACCATCACCAGAAGCTGCCTACCATCCCCACAAGCTACCTACCATCCCCACAAGCTACCTACCATCGCCTCAAGCTACCTATCATCCCCACATTCCACCTACCATCGCCTCAAGCTACCTACCATCCCCACAAGCTACCTACCATCGCCTCAAGCTACCTACCATCCCCACAAGCTACCTACCATCGCCACAAGCTACCTACCATCACCACAAGCTACCTAACATCACCACAAGCTACCTACCATCCCCACAAGCTACCATCACCACAGGGCTACCATCACCACAAGCTACCATCACCACAGGGCTACCATCCCCACAAGCTACCATCACCACAGGGCTACCATCACCACAAGCTACCATCACCACAACCTACCATCACCACAAGCTAACGACCATCACCACAAGATACCATCACCACAACCTACCATCACCACAACCTACCATCACCACAAGCTACCTACCATCACCACAAGCTACCATCACCACAAGCTACCATCACAACAAGCTACCATCACCACAACCTACCATAACCACAAGATACCATCACCACAACCTACCATCACCACAAGCTACCTACCATCACCACAACCTACCATCACCACAAGCTACCTACCATCACCACAAGCTACCATCACCACAAGCTACCTACCATCACCACAAGCTACCATCACCACAAGCTACCATCACCACAACCTACCATCACCACAAGCTACCATCACCACAACCTACCATCACCACAAGCTACCATCACCACAAGCTACCATCACCACAACCTACCATCACCACAACCTACCATCACCACAAGCTACCATCACCACAAGCTACCATCACCACAAGCTACCATCACCACAACCTACCATCACCACAAGCTACCATCACCACAACCTACCATCACCACAAGCTACCATCACCACAACCTACCATCACCACAACCTACCATCACCACAACCTACCATCACCACAAGCTACCATCACCACAAGCTACCATCACCACAAGCTACCATCACCACAACCTACCATCACCACAAGCTACCATCACCACAACCTACCATCACCACAACCTACCATCACCACAACCTACCATAACCACAAGATACCATCACCACAACCTACCATCACCACAAGCTACCTACCATCACCACAACCTACCATCACCACAAGCTACCTACCATCACCACAAGCTACCTACCATCACCACAAGCTACCTACCATCACCACAAGCTACCATCACCACAAGCTACCATCACCACAACCTACCATCACCACAAGCTACCATCACCACAACCTACCATCACCACAAGCTACCATCACCACAACCTACCATCACCACAAGCTACCATCACCACAACCTACCATCACCACAAGCTACCATCACCACAACCTACCATCACCACAACCTACCATCACCACAACCTACCATCACCACAAGCTACCATCACCACAACCTACCATCACCACAAGCTACCATCACCACAACCTACCATCACCACAACCTACCATCACCACAAGCTACCATCACCACAAGCTACCATCCCCACAATCCACCTACCATCCCCACAATCCACCTACCATCCCCACAATCCACCTACCATCCCCACAATCCACCTACCATCCCCACAATCCACCTACCATCCCCACAATCCACCTACCATCCCCACAATCCACCTACCATCCCCACAATCCACCTACCATCCCCACAATCCACCTACCATCCCCACAATCCACCTACCATCCCCACAATCCACCTACCATCACCACAACCTACCATCACCACAACCTACCATCACCACAACCTACCATCACCACAACCTACCATCACCACAAGCTACCATCACCACAAGCTACCATCCCCACAATCCACCTACCATCCCCACAATCCACCTACCATCCCCACAATCCACCTACCATCCCCACAATCCACCTACCATCACCACAACCTACCATCACCACAAGCTACCATCACCACAAGCTACCATCCCCACAATCCACCTACCATCTCCACAATCCACCTACCATCCCCACAATCCACCTACCATCCCCACAATCCACCTACCATCACCACAACCTACCATCACCACAACCTACCATCACCACAAGCTACCATCACCACAAGCTACCATCACCACAAGCTACCATCACCACAAGCTACCGACCATCACCACAAGCTACCATCACCACAAGCTACCATCACCACAAGCTACCGACCATCACCACAACCTACCATCACCACAAGCTACCATCACCACAAGCTACCGACCATCACCACAAGCTACCATCCCCACAATCCACCTACCATCCCCACAATCCACCTACCATCACCACAACCTACCATCACCACAAGCTACCATCACCACAAGCTACCATCCCCACAATCCACCTACCATCTCCACAATCCACCTACCATCCCCACAATCCACCTACCATCCCCACAATCCACCTACCATCCCCACAATCCACCTACCATCCCCACAATCCACCTACCATCACCACAACCTACCATCACCACAAGCTACCATCACCACAATCCACCTACCATCCCCACAATCCACCTACCATCACCACAACCTACCATCACCACAAGCTACCATCACCACAAGCTACCATCACCACAAGCTACCATCCCCACAATCCACCTACCATCTCCACAATCCACCTACCATCCCCACAATCCACCTACCATCCCCACAATCCACCTACCATCACCACAACCTACCATCACCACAACCTACCATCACCACAAGCTACCATCACCACAAGCTACCATCACCACAAGCTACCGACCATCACCACAAGCTACCATCACCACAAGCTACCATCACCACAAGCTACCATCACCACAAGCTACCGACCATCACCACAACCTACCATCACCACAAGCTACCATCACCACAAGCTACCGACCATCACCACAAGCTACCATCCCCACAATCCAATGTCCACAGCTGCTTTATTTAATTTGTGTGTCGTGATAACCGGTGAATTTGAACCAATCGTTGGTAACTTACCCTTGGCCTACACGGTAGTAACCAGGTGGACAACCGCAGAGGTAACCTCCCTTGGTGTTGGAGCATCCGTAGCTGCAGGGGTTACCCGTGGACGAGCACTCGTTAACATCCTCGCAGAAGCCCGACGAATGATGAAAGCCGTAACCGGAAGGACAGACACACTTGTAGCTGCCGAGTGTGTTGTAACACGATGCGGAACCGCACAGCGAAGGGTTCATGCATTCATTCTCATCTGGTGGAAGACAAAAGTCAATAACATCACTGGTTTCACTGTCAGCTATTGTCTTCTTGGGATAGACTGGAGTATCTTCGGGAACCCGCTATCAGCACCGGTCGTTGTCTTCTTCCGTCTTCTCCGTCCGTCTAACGTGTGTTCGTTCCGGGTTTAGAGGTTCGTTTAACCGTCTGCAAAGAGTAACAAAATATGATATGTTCGTGGGTCTTGTGTTCGCGACGTACCAATGCACTGGTTCCAGTGGACGTGCTGCTGATAGCCGTGAGGGCAGGAACACCGGTAACCGCCAATGATGTTTTGGCAGCCATGTTGGCAACGATGCCCACGATCACATTCGTTTATATCTTGGAGACAAAGAAAGGAACAGAAGGGGTCATGGGATGGAATCGATATTTCAACATAAGTTTATTGTATTTTTGTATCACGACATCAGTGTTTTAGTAAACTTTATATTTTCTATGGTGTTGCCATGACTACGCAATGGCCACTTATGATCTGGTGGGTGATTGCAAAAGCAGCGATAGAGATCCAGGGAAGTGAAACTCCAACACACGACGATGTCTTTACCTGCTTTGGCCAATTTCACATGTACCTGGCATCTTTTGGTGCTTGGGATATTTCCTGGATGGTTCTGGTGGACCCAGCATTCTGACAGAGTGGAGTTCTGGCACCCGGATCACTGAATGGTTTCCGTCCTTGGAAAACACTTAAACTGCTGCAAATATATCCATCCTTTGTTGGCTATTGTCATCCAGTTTTGCATTTCAGGAGTTTATTGGCACCCAATGGTTGGTTGAACAGCTTGAGATGGTTTGGTCATGTGTTGAGGAAGGATGAAAGTGACTGGTTGAGAAGAGTGATGGAAATGAATGTAGAAGGAAGTAGAAGACGGGGAAGACCGAGAAAGACTTGGCTAAAGATGGTGGAAGAAGAAATGCGGGCAAGGGGGTTAACAAGGGGAGATGCAGAAAATAGGGCAAGATGGAGAAGATTGTCATGGGGACCGCAAGGCTAACCCCCGCTCTAGCAGGGAAAATGGCCTTTAAAATGCATGTTGTTGTTGTTGTTGTATTGGCACCCAATGGACAAATGCCCAACTCATGCTAGAAATTACAACTTCTTCTTCTCCTCCTCTTCCCTTTATAAGGGGTGAGGACCAATGGCACCAGGCCCCTGCCCTGCCTTGACCACGAAACTCCTCTACTCCCCTCTGTCCTCATCCAACTCTCTCCACTCTCCAACCACCCCCACCTTACTGATATCCCACCTCACACGATTCTCTCATCTCAGCCACAGTCCACCTCTTTTCCACCTACCTTGATCCCACAACCTATGCGCTCTTTTTGCCATTCTCTCTCCCCCCCGTCTGCACCAAGTGTCCAGCCCATCTTTTTTTTTCTTTCTTTTTTTTTGTATACAGAGTCGAGGCTCGTGAAAGAGCTAACATTTATCAAACAAACAGAATCAAACAAACAAGCAAACAAAGTATATAAAAAGGGGAGCGGTCGACAAGATGGGGAGAGAAGGGGAGGAAGCACACAAACACAACATTTGAGGGCAGGGACATCGGGAGATGTGTGGGAGGCAGAGGGCCTGGGGGGAGGCAGGATAGGTATAAAACGAAAGGACACCAAAGGACTTCCAGGAAGGAAGTCAAAAGTCACCTCAAAAAAGTGGATTTGGGGTGAAATTAGCGGGGGTAGAAAAGATCAAGGTTTTGGATTGGGGAAGATAAGAGATGGTGGTGAACAGCCGTTTTAAAGAACTGGAGGGAGGAGTGGGATTGAAGAGAGTGAGGGAGTTTGTTCCAGAGGTGGGAGAAAAGAGGAATGAAGGAGTGAAGGTGAGCAGAGAGTCTTGATTTTGGCAGTTTAACCATAAGAGGGTTGCAGGCAGATCTTGTGCGACCTGCAGGAATATTTGGGGGACAGAGCCCAGAGAGAGCTGGGGGAGCAAGGCCGGAGAGGAGTCGGTACAAGACGGAAAGACCACCAACCTGCCTGCGGTGATTAAGTGAAAGGCCCTCGGAGATAGCGTCATCGCGGGAGATTTCAATGATTCTGAACGCTTTGGTTTCAACAGCGTGAAGACGAGCTAGGTGTGAGGCAGGAGCACCAGCCCAGAGGGGAGAGCAGTACTCCATTGAGCTGCGGATGAAAGCCTTGTATGTGGTGAGGAGCTCAGGTGTGCCAAGGAAGGACTTCGCACGACGGAGGATGCCCAGTCGGCGACTTGCTTTGGAGGCCAGCTTGGAAATGTGGTTTTCCCAGGAAAGATCATGGCAGATAGTGAGACCCAAAAGCTTGAGTGACAGAACTTCTTGGAGAGGATTATTCAGAAAGTAGATGGGAGGGTTGTCCAGTCGGTCTTTTCGGAGAGACATCCTAAGTGTGAGATTTGTCAGGATTGAAAGACATGTTCCACTTGTTTGCCCAGTCTGTGATTTTGTCCAGGTCTGCAGAGAGTGAGGAGGCTGCAGACTGCCGATCTGAGGGATGAGGAATGGAGCGGCAGAGAGTGGAGTCATCAGCAAAGAGATAGAGAGGATTTTCAAGAGAGTCAGAGAGATCATTGATGAAGACCAGAAAAAGCACAGGGCCCAGAACACTGCCTTGGGGAACTCCAGCCTGAACAGGAAGAGGAGATGAGAGAAACCCATTCAGGGCCACACGTTGATGACGACTAGAGAGGAAGTCCGCCAGCCATGCGTGGAGATTTCCATGGATACCAAAGGAGGAGAGTTTGGTGAGCAGAGCGGGGTGCCAGACCGTATCGAAGGCATGTGATATGTCGAGGGAGACAGCTCTAATTTCCTGTTTGGCATTGAGGACCTCCATCCATTGTTGAGACAGCAGAAGCAGCATGTCCAGAGTAGAGTGACCTGGTCTGAAACCAAATTGATGATCAGAGATCAAGCCATTGGAGAAGAGGAAAGATTTCATATCCGAAGCAATGGTGGATTCCATGACTTTGCTGATAATTGGGAGAAGGCTGATTGGTCTGTAGTTGCTAGGATCTGTTTTTGCACCTTTTTTGTGCAAAGTGGTGATGTTGGCTGATTTCCAAGCAGATGGCAGTTGACCTTGAGCAAAAGAGAGGGTGAAGAGAACAGAGAGAGGGAGTGAAAGAGCGGCAGAACATGATTTTAGGACCCATGGGCTGATGCCGTCAGGTCCAGTTGCAGAATCAGAGTCGAGGGTTGACAGAAACTTTTCCACCTTGTCAGGAGGAAAGGACACAGAGTCCAGGAGCAGCTGGGTACGACTGGGTATGGTGGGTACACAGAGGGATGGGTTTGGGACACAAGATTTAGAGGCAAACACAGAGTTGAGGCATTCAGCTTTTTCACGTGCGGAGTCAGCTGTGTAGCCGTTTGAGGTAAGGGAGGGGATGGAGGGGGAACAAACACCAGAAACAGATTTGACCAGACGCCACCAGGATTTGGAAGAGGGAGACAGATAAGAGAGTTCGGTCTTGAGAACGGAGAGATATTGTTTCCTGGCGCTCCTGAGGGTGGACACACACTTGTTTCGGGCTTTGTGAAAGGAAAAGAGATTTCCTTCCGTTGGATTTGCTTTCCAGGAGACGAAGGCAAGTTGTTTCTGGGCAACAGCCTCACCACAAGATTCCGTGACCATGGACGGGAGGAAGGGTATGACAACTGAAGACAAGATGGGATAAATCTGTGCATGAGAGAGAGCAATTTACTTTGGAAGAATTCCCAGGATGAGTTGATGTCAGAGGTGGTAGAGATGGGAGACCAGTCCAGATGATTGATGGCTGCTTGAAGACCGTGCCAGTTGGCCTGAGTGAATTGCCAGACTCGTCGACGCTGAGCAGGCTCCCTGAGAATGGTCAGAGAGATGTTCACTTTAACAAGGACATGATCAGATGATCCGATTGGAGCAGAAGAAGAGCAGCAGACATTTTCAGGGAAGTTAGTCATAACCAAGTCCAGAAGAGAAGATGCTCCGTTGACTGAGATCCGGGTCGGGAAATTGACAGATTGTGTCAGTCCCAGTGAGTCGCAGAAGTCCTTTGCTGAGGAGCCATGGCTGGTGAGAGAGGTGCCCACACCCAGCCAACTGGCATGGTGACAATTGAAATCACCACTTATGAGGAAGAGAGAGTTGGGATGAGTAGATAGAAGTTGGTCTATATTATCAGACAGCGAGATGTAGATGGAGTCATCACTGTTTGGTGGACGGTACAACACACATATGAACAAGAGGTGGGAGCGAAGGGGAAGCCGTAGCCAGAGGTATTCCTGGGGGTGAGGTGGAGAGAGTGCAGTGCAGGGCGAGTGAGGAAGAGAGTTTTTGATAAAGATAGCAACCCCACCTCCAGGACGAGGTTCAGGTCTATCATACCGGAGGAGGGAGTAACCCGGGAGAGATACTAAGGAATCAGAGACATCATGAAGGAGGAAAGTTTCTGTTCAGCAGATCACGTCTGGTTTGACAGATGCAACCTGTATGGAGAGATCAGTTAAGTTTGAACAAAGGCCCCGGATGTTTGAGGTCCATACCATTAATTAAGAGGAAGGGGGAGCATCGGATACAGAACAGGGGGGAGGAGGTGTAGGGTAAGATGTGGAAGAGGTGGAAGAGGTAGGGAGAGCTGTTGAAGGTGTGTCAGAGATTTCAGAATAGCTCGGAGAAAGGGAAGGATGGGGCAGACAAAAGGTTTGATGGTGATTGGGTGAGGCACAATGCGGTGTTATTTGAGGAGGGGTATCTCAACTCAACCGTATTTTCACCAATCTCCCCGTCAAGCTCATCTGCACATCAATCTCCTCCCTCAGTTTATCCATCCTCCTTCTACCCACCCTCTTCACTCCCACAATCCTCCTGACCCAATTGTTCTTCCAAACCTGCAGCCTCTGTTGTTGTCTCTCTGTCAGTGCCACCGTCTCCAGACCGTAAAGGTCGGCCGACGTTATATACAACAGAAGAAGCTTCCCTTTCAATTTCATTGAAAAGATTGATAATAATGTATTGATTCATACACCTGCATGAAGAAGAAAATGTATTTTATTTGCCAGATGTAGGGCACCCCTTTATATGAACTTTTCTAGAGGATTACTTAGTTCCTCCTCAGAACACAAGGGTAGTACAGCATGCACACGAGATTTTTTTGAATGCCCCTTATTTTGTATTGTTTGGCATTTTCTACAAGTTATGGAATGTCCCTTCTTTTCTATAGTTTTCCACATGGCACATACTACATATAAAGGGGCCTTTTATATGCCCCTCACATTTTTCACAAGATACATTTTAAATACAAACAAAATGCATTTGTTCATCGTACAAGACTTTATTGAAGACGATATAACAGACTTGAAAAAGTAAGGGGAAAAAAAGATTCAACCCAGACATGATTCGAACCCACAATTCCCAGGTTGGGAGTCTGATGCTTTATCCATTAGGCCAATGGGCCAGCATGACAGATTTGTGTAATAATATTTTGAAGAGTATATATTTGTATATATTTATTTATGTATATATATATTTATATATATTTAATTTTAAAGCAAAAACTATAGCACAAAGATGGAATTTTTTTCAAAAGCCATTAACTGGACCTATTGGCCGATGTACATTCCAAGTTTCAGCTAGTTTCATTGTATAGTCCTTGAGATATAAGCGCCAACACATTTTGGGCGCACAGATGGACGGACGAACAGACACCAACTTGATTTCGAGGGTTTTCTAAATATAACTCAAGAATGCGTAAACGGACGTTGCTGAAATTTGGAAAATATTACCTCAACATACAAAGCATTTATTTCTGAAATTTGCAGCCGATTTCATTTCGTCCAGTAGAAGCCGAGAAACGTATTTTCAGTCCCCATGTTAAAGCTGCATACAGAGAAACGATCCCTTATATAAAGGGAGGGCCGCTTTGCGCCTCCTTTTGATTCACGCAGTCTGCAACGGTAAGGAAGTGCTGCATGATGAGAAAAGCGGTGCCGAAGGTGGACAAACGTTATCTTTACACCAATGTTTGTCTGTCTGTAAGCAGGATATCTCAAAAAGTTATGGGTGGATTTGGATGAAACTTGGTGGATGAGTTGGTTCGGTGACAAGAACGAGTGATTATATTGTCGTGTGACTACCCTGTAGTGAACACCGCAGGGCGACACGGATGACCAAGCAAGCTTTAACTCCGAGGCGTTAAATTCAAAAATGACGGTATTCTTTACACGTGAGGGAAAGGAAGATGACGAACTTACCTGGACAGCTTCCACCCGACTTCTCCGCACCTGGATAAATTAACTCAAACCATACAGAAGTAACATGTACAAAAAATTGCCGGCTTTATTGAAGAAATGCCGGTAACCAAATGATGCACGATAAAATAAAGTCCGAACTGTAGTGCCCCCAACAGACTCAAATACAAACAATGGAAAAATAACTGGAAAGTAAATATGTGTGATTTGTGGCACTTAATGCTAATCGGCTCTTGAACCTCGTCAGGAATCGTCCCGGGCCCCGCGTCCTTGCACGCGAAAACCGCAGGCTGCACTTCGGTTGGCGCGTTGGCGCGGTCCGCTCACTCCTGGCTTTGTGCGCAAAGCGAACAGGCCTTGGTGCGCAGCTCGCTCTTCCAGCCGTGCTTGTCCTCACGATCTAGTTCACCAACACCAACGCCAGACGATGTGAGCCAGCCATGAGAAGACAAAGTGGAGCGATGTCAGGACACGACCGTTCGTCGTCAAAGCCAGGACTCGAGAGGATGAAGAGGAGGAGAGCGGAAATCAAGAGGAGAGAATGAAGCCAAGAGCACAACATGTCGGGGAGACGACCGCTCGCCACCAAATCCAGATCCAGCTCTGACGTCATCCCACGACATCTCCACCAATCCCATAGATCCTTCTTACCAGTCTTTTGCGCCAACCAATCACTGCTCTTCGGGGCATGGCCCCACGGACCTTTTGTGTCTGTGTGCTCACAGAGCCTCCACTGGGTATGTGGGTGGCCCCCTGCAAGCCTCATGTTGGGGGCCCTTTCTTTTGGAGGGCTAATAAGTAATAATATGGTGACAGATCTGCAGGCGAAGAATCGATTTATACCTTGGTTCCGGAGGGGTTAGGGAACGACAAGAATGACCAGCTCTGTCTGTCTGTCTCTGTCAACAACAACAACTGCGTGTATCTGTCTTTCCACACCATCGTGGGTAATGTATTGTCATATCTCGGCTATGCCTGTGCCGATTGTAACCAAACTCGATAGGACAGTAGTGTGGGTCAACCAGAGTATGATATGTGGCCAACAATGAACTAAGTCCAATGTCAATCGCTGTTCATTATTTGCCAGGATAGCTTATGTGGGCCTAATGCTGAGGATGTTAAGAATGAAGATAATGCTGACTGACGTCCTAAAGGTACTTCCTCAAGATGGAGGAAATGATGTAAAATCGAGTAAATGATTCACATTAAATTTCATTCGATTTACTGTGAGGTCGTTGGAAAGCTATTTAACAAGTAATAAAAAATTTTTTTTTTATTTTTTTTAAGAAAAAGGATGTGGGGATGTTACTGGAAAAAGTATGGAAACACGAAGAAATTAAAACTGCGAGCAGTGATGTCCCGGGGACAAGACGCCTCATTCTGATTGGACAAGTGTGCAACAACGTCCTTGACAACGGCAGCCCGGACCCAATTATGCAAAGTTTGAAGTGAATTGATCCGAAAAATGAAGGAGGTGCATTTTAGAAGTTTTTCATGAAATCCAATATGGCCGTAATGGTAACCTATGACGTCATCCAGAGGATATACATCAAGTCAAGTGGCATACTATAATTGGTCCAAGTTTCAACTCAATCGATCGAAAAATTAAGGCAGAGATGCATTTTAAAGGTTTGAATGAAATCCAATGTGGCCGCCTGGTCACGTGACCTATGACATCATCAATTTTGATCAATTTTGTTTTCTTTTTCATTGCCAGACCATGTGACCGATCAATTTTTTTATATATATTCCAGTTCTTATTGATGAATAGATGCCACTAAAAATTGTTTTGTGTTAATCGGATATAATTTGTTTTTTACCTCAACGTAGCTGCCAAACCGCTTCACCAACGACGTCATCTCATACAACTTTTTTGCAGTCGATCATAACATGACAAGAATCAAATCGATAGCATTTGCAGTTTCGGAGAAGAAGATCTTTAAAGTTTTTGCTTAAATCCAAGCTAGTTGCCATGGTGATTGCAAAATCAGAATTCGGAAAAAGATGGCATCAATTCCCATTGGCCCAACATTCCTGGAAAGTTTCAACTTGATCGTTGATCAGAGCAACAGTGCCGACGCTGCAGCTTCCATAAAATTTGGCGGAAAGAATAATAATAATAATAAGTCCAATAACAAAAGGAGACCAAGTCTTTTATAGACTCGGTCCCTTAATGATCAATTATATTTGGGAAAAAATCAGTCTGTTGAAACATAAAGATACAGGTTTCTATTTTAAAAGTTGGTCTATTTTTCTGAATTGGATGAAGAAGATGTTTAATGTATGGTAACAGGAACCATTTAAGCTTTTAGAATAAAGCATGACGGACACGGAAGGAGCACAAAAACAACAACAACAACAACAACTCTGCCATAAAAGGTCCGGTTTTCGCGTGTTTCACTGTATTTTTCATCCTCTGAGATTTACAGATAGAAATGCCATGTGGTTGTGAAGTGCAACACGAAGTCTTTGATTAAACCCATCAGTGAAGCGATTGGGAGCCGGTATATATGCAGGATTGTGTCATTGGAAATGTCTATGTTGCACAACTGTACTTTCAAGATGCTTCAGCTGATGTGGGAGGCCCCTCTTTGTGGATGGCCCCCAGCGGCTGCTGGCTCCACGGGCACCTAACGGAGGCTCTGGTACTCACCAGGTCAATGTTATCCGCGGTAGTGCTCAATGTCTGGCTTCCGGTTGGTTTTTATTTAGGGTTATTGAGGCGTGATTTCCTGACTGGGTGTGTGTGCTGCATGTGTCATAAGGAACAGAGGAAAAATAACAGAGGCCATTACATACAGGGGATTTACCATTAATCCCTAGGTAATCAACATATCGCACCCCTTGTGATGGGAACGAAGATACGCTCTTCCACGACATACTGTCTCCCGTATCCCTACTTATGATAGATGAGGATTACTTCTTCTTCACGACAGTCGGAGCACACTAACTATGCAATTCTACCTGGATTAAGGTATTGCCTACCCCCCACAAACCTAACAATATTATGGTTAAGGTCCACATCCAGATCTGGCCTATCAGTGGGATACAAAACATGACCTGGTCACTTTTTTTCTTCTTGTTTTTTTAGGGTTAGGGTTAGGGTTAGGCGGATGTATGCCGTTAGGCATATAGTGTGTGTTAGGCGGATACACTTGGCGGATGTATGCCCTCTACCGAGTGCCGTTCTCATTTACACTGTCTCACATCTGGGAAGCAAGTTTCTGATCCAATAAAAGATGACCTGCTGAATTACTTTGAAAAGGGCCAAGCATGGTGTGATGAATTCCGAGAGGCCTCTTTTGCAGATCCAAATCGTTTTGAGAGGCCAATTCCCAGATTTAATGTGAAGAACTTTGTATCAGTTCCAGTGAGTGTCAAAGTTCAATTGAAGCTGAAGATAGAATAATTACAAGAACCCAGAGATCTCTTTGGTCGACTTTCGCTCATCAGTGCAATGGAGAAGATCTATCTGGAGAAGGTTCTTGAATCTCTCCTCATGCCAGAACCGTCACGCTTGGCACATACTGATATTAGTGTAAATAAAACGGACAAATCGAAGGTGACACACAAACCTGAGAGCTTGCTGGTTGATAGTGCTGCTCCAGAGAAGGTCAATGGACGTCATGCTGGCTGTCTATCAACATTATCGTTATACACGAGTAAGATGGACAACATCACACACATGACGACATGCATTAAAACAGGTGTCTAAACAAAAGATCAACATAAATATATGTTATTCTCATAAATAGTTTTGTCTCGATTGCGAACAAACATGAGAAAAATAAAACTGGTGAAAATGAGATCTACCTTCACAATTCAAACCAGAAGTGTCCAGGGCAAAGCCATGCTGGCATTCACATTCAAAACTTCCTGGTATGTTTTGGCAAACACCACGCAGGCCACAGGTTCTATGCTGGGCCGCACACTCGTTGTTGTCTGAAAGACACATCATAACCGGCCACACACATCACTGATGACACATCACATTTCATGATAATGCAGCAAATGCCTTTATAACAGGCAAACACAGCCTTGGGTAAGTGCAGACTACGGGTCTCCGCCACCACAGCCTTTCCTCCAATCACTGTCTGCGAGCCCGCCGTGTGTGGGTCGAGGATACGGGACTCTTACCTATGCAAGCTGTGTGATGTTGGCTGAATCCTGGGGGACATTTACAAGTGAATCCTCCAATGGTGTTAACACAAAGGAACTGACAGTTGTGTCGTTTGGTTGTGCATTCGTCCAGGTCTGCGAGAAAAAGGTAGGTAAAACGTACCAGAGATGATAACAATTGGCTTCAAAATAGGAAGAAATATATAAAGTGTATATGTATGTACAATATTTGGGGGGGGGAGGGGTGGTGGGAATATATATACACATATATGTGGCACGGCTTGCAGTGGGGGTGTGCAGCAGTTAGATGTGTCGTGTCGTGCCGTGGAGAAACCCCTCAAGTTCACGTGCAGATTCCACAGCAAGGTCTCCGGGCTTCTCCTACCTCATAGTCCTTTTTTGCCTCTGTCCCCACTCGCATCCAGGACACCACTAGCCACTCCACACTCAGCTGCTATTAGCCTGTTGCCGAGGTTGTGGGTGGAGCAACCCGCCCGACCTTTCATCCAGATGTAATGACGCACTTTCCAAGTCACGGTGACATTCCCACCTTTATTAGTGCTGATACCCAACTGACACGTTGCAGTTGGGTTAGCGGTTTATGTTAGAACATAAAAGACAGATTATGAAAAGATTAAATATAAAAAGGGTGTGACGGGTTAGCGGTTTTAGACACAAACGTGGGGGATGGAGATGACAGCTTTCTGGACATGTAACATGCAATATAGGAAATAACTATCACAAAATTATGCAAAGCTACCCCCGAGAAGGGTTTCCCGCAACAATATGTAAATATCCACAAAAACTCATACAGTGCTCTCCATAAGTATTGGAACAGTGAAGTCAAATTGCTATTATTTATACAGACTTGGCATTTAATATGGAATTTTTTTTTGTGGGGGTGAACTTACTTTTCAAGATAACTTAGAACCAAAAGTTCATTGGAATTATGTTGAAATTATTCCAGATTTTGTTAATGTGACCTTCAAAAGAAACAAAAACCACATTTGACATTTCGAAGCAAATAAATTGATCCTTGAAAGAGATGTAAAGTGATATCGAACTCAATTCACGGACAGTACTGTGTTAAACTTCTGTGCGTTTTCCAGAAGTATCTCTTTATTTTGCACATTAGCCAAAAATTTTTTTAAACAAAAACAAAAGTGAAATTACGACTGGGATTATGGACAGTAAAATTACAGTTCAGTCCTTCGTGTAACCCCCACGAGCATTCAGGAGAGCACGTACACGTTGAGGCATGCTGTTCACGAGATTTGCCAAGGTTTGGACAGGAATCGCTTGCCATGCAGTTACAATAGCCTGCTGCAATTCACGCACAGAGGCAGGCTGCTGGTCCAAGTTGTCGATTTGACGCGTTAATTCTGCCCACAAGTTCTCTATCGGATTCATATCCGGGGACATGGCAGCCACTCCATATGCTCTACACCACGGTCAGCAAGAAAGTGTTGGATCATGCGAGCACGATGAGGCCGTGCATTGTCATCTTGGAAGACAAAGTTTCCTCGAACGGCTGCACAAACAAACGGAAGCAATGTTTCTTCCAGAATAGCCCTGTGCTTGAACTGGTTCAGGTTTCCATTCAGAACAACCAGGTCAGTTTTGCCCCCTGCATGAAAAGCAGCCGAAACGGTCACCCCACCACCTCCAGCTTGGACTCTTGGCACTATACAATCTTTGTTGTAGGCTTCATGCACTTGTCTGCGCAATCAGACGCGGGCATATTGACGATAGACCAGAAATCTAGACTTGTCACTGAAGATAACGTGATTCCAGTGTCCTGGCTGCCATTGACAGTGCTCTCTGGCCCACTGCAATCGGCGCTGCCGGTGTTGTCTGGTCAGACGTGGCTTTCTCAGGGGACGCCTGGCACGATAGCCTGCTTGAACCAGTCGTTGGTTGACTAGCCTTCTGGATACAGGCACATTTGTCAGTTGCTGCCACTCAGCCCTAAGCCGATTAGCTGACTTGGTACGGCCATTGCGGACTAACCGGTGCAGCTGGCGATCATCCCTCCTTGTGGTTCTGCGGGGACGTCCTGACCTCGGAATTGGAGTAGGGACACCCATTTGAGCATTGAGCATTTCGGAGCTTCCTTCTTTTTCTGAGCATTTCGTTTCAGGATCTTTGACACCTGACCTAGAGTGATGCCATACTGCCGAGCAATAGCACGCTGTTTCATGCCGGAATTTCGTAAAGCCACCACTAAATGACAAACAGCATTGTCGAGTTGACGGACCATCTCCAGGGGAAGCGGCAATAACTTTTGTAGACGTGCAGCAGTTGTTTTCCACTAATACAAAATGCAACAACCCTTATATACCCGATTGTGAAGCCAATCGTCAAATGTACCTGTCTGTACATTTTGTCACACCACCTGTGATATAATCCTGTTATTGACTTCTTGCTGCGATAGACAATCAGTGACATGGTTCTTTTAACAAAGAAATCACCGAAGCTTAAAAGAAACTCACCAGATTGATATACCGAGTTCAGAAAGTAAACCCAAGTCAAGAAAAAAAAAATATTCCATATTAAATGCCAAGTCTGTATATACTCAAGAAATTTGGGTTTGTGATGAAAAGATGAATATGAGGAAAAAGTACAGAAGGTCAGATTTTATTTAATGGTATTTCTATGGATATGGTATGTTTTACCATCATAGAGCAATAACACTTTTTATGTTTAATCCCTCCGTTTTAGGTAAGCATCCCACATGATGTTATTAAACAGTTCGACTGGGGCTCGAACTCAAGACCTTAAGAACTTACACCAGTCACCTTTACGTTGAGGCCAACACCAGGCCTTGCATTTTCAGAGGCTTTCTAGTTTATATTTGTATCAATTTTGGAAGTCGCTTTAGTTTATTTGTCTAATCTTCTGTCACATCATTTTTTGTCTATTATTTTCACTTTACCGGCTAACCCCGGCTCTAGCAGGGAAAATGGCCTTAAAATGCATGTTGTTGTGTTGTTGTGTATTTTCACTTTACCCCCAGTCACACTCTCCTTGACCTTCGACCTCTGAACCCTAACCTCATCCCGCGTGCTTCCTGACCCCCACTCTGACCCACTCCCTCCTCATATCAACCCTCGCTCCTATTCTTTCCCTCCTTTGTTCCTACATGAGTACAACTATCTATAAAATCATACATTATAAATTGCTCACATGTGTGTGGTTATTTTACAGAATCAATCACAGATGCCATTGTGGGATGAAACTAGGAAGTGTTCCCTCGGTTCTGCATTAATTATTTCAGTTGGCATGTTAAGATATCCGACAAGTTTGAATTTTGTGCCATTCTACTCAACTTATGGAGCCGTGTTCATTCGCTGAAGAGATTTTCCATTTGGCCATACATGGCCGACCATTCAATGTTTAGGAATCTTTAACCAGGGACAAAACTCCATGGACACCATTAGAATTATAAAAAATCCATTCTAAGTTCAAAATAGGACACATGGATGGGCCCATGGCAAGGCCTCCAGGAATAGTCCAGTAGCAAGCTGGTAAAAGCTGGAAACAAGGACAAAAGATCGACACCCTAGAAACCAGGCCTGACCCTGCTCAGCACCGATAAATCGGACTTGAGAGCGTGAATATGCTTTTTGGTTTGCGCTAAAGAATGGACAGGTAGACTGAGCTAGGTTGAGCAGAGAGACACAGGAGGATGCAGATGACGAGAGCAACCCTGGGTGAGAAGACAAGTTGCAGCAACTTGAAGTAGTGGAGTGGATATGACTTTTTTTTCCAGGCAAGGCTGCTACCAGGAGCGGTCTCCTAGCTGGGAATCTGCTACTGTTTTGGCAACAGACCTGTTCTCCCACGCGCGTTTGCTAGCACCAGCATTTTGATCGATTGCGCTGGAGAAACTGTGAGCTTTGCCCATCCCCTCAACCCTCAACCTCATCCATGCCTGTCTGGTATTCAGTCGGCATCAGCAACCTGCATGTCTGGTATGACCATGGGCGAAGAAAAAGAAGGAAGCTCCAAAAGTCCATTTACATCCTCTTTTTGTGTCCACACGTCCTTTGTGTTGTCTTTCATTTGGAAACCCTTGACATGCCATAGACACACAAACATGCATCCAAAATGTCGTCAGTGCAGTGTTACAGAAAAACATGAGGCAAAATTTTGAGCCCCATGATGTGACCATCCATGTTCATGGCCTGTGACCAGGCACATGCGTCATTTTTCCCCATCTTGATCTGGACCCGATACAACTCGAAATCGTGTCAAACAAAATCGTGTCAAAGTTATAAAAAATCGTAACATATTGTAAATTTTTTCAGATTTCACTCCAGATTTGAAGATTAATTTAGTCTACAGCATCCAATCCTCATATCCGAATCCAGATTTTGATGACAACATGACATGCTTCAATTATGTAATGGTTATAAATTAATAAATTCAAATTAAAAAAACTAACCCCAGAATGAGAATCACAGCCACGCTTAAATAAATGAATATATACACTGACTAAATGACTAAATAAATAAAAATCGCAAGATACGGTAAAGTTTGTCAGATTTCACTCCAGATTTGGACATTTATTTAGTCGACAGCATCCAATCCTCATATCCGAATCCAGATTTTGATGATATGCTTCAATTATGTAAGTTGTCTACAGCAAGGTGTAGTGGTTACCTTATTCACATGTTGCGGTTACCTTATTCACTTGTCGCGGTTAACTTATCCGCATGTGACGGTTACCATTACGATGGGTTTGGTCTAACCCACGCACACGGGCGTTTGGTTGTGTCGTCGTGACGCACGCGCGGCTGTTGGAGCCACGCCCTCCGAAGAGGGTTCTTGGTTTTATATAAGCCGTTACGACTTCCGTTCGCTGGCAGTTGCTGGAGATTTCTGTACAATAAACAACCTTTTGTACCCAACGAAATGGCCTCTTCTTGTCGTCTTCGGCAACCGCTAAACTGGTGACCCCGTTGCCCCCGAACGTATTCGGGAGCCAAATGAACATGGCAGGATTGCG
This sequence comes from Myxine glutinosa, assembly GCF_964187855.1. NCBI lineage: Eukaryota > Metazoa > Chordata > Myxini > Myxiniformes > Myxinidae > Myxine > Myxine glutinosa. Next base: position 46,189,981 of record NC_136270.1, read on the forward strand.
ACCGCAATTTCTTCCACAAGACCTAAACTCGAACTGCCGGAGTTTTAGCAACGATGAGCGGCCATGTGGTTCGCGCATCGCGCTCGGTTCCTCCTCTACGACTAGAGGGGCGAACCAGCTCCGGGACCCTCCGAAGGAACGCCGTTACAGGGCGTTGGCGGCACGGCTACTTCGTCGCCTTCGCACACTCAGGCCGAGTACTGCTGCTCGTCGCCTCCGCGCACACAGGCCGGGCACGGCTACTTCGTCGCCTTCGCGCACACAGGCCGAGCACCGCTGCTCGTCGCCTCCGCGCACACAGGCCGAGTACTGCTGCTCGTCGCCTTCGCGCACACAGGCCGAGTACTGCTACTTCGTCGCCTCCGCGCACACAGGCCGAGTACTGCTGCTCGCCACTCCTACTACTGCTCCTACGGCGGATCCCGAGGCTGATGCTCCTGCAACTACAACTGCTACCGCTGCTCATCTCTTGCGCACGCACGGCTGCTTCGTTACCTTCGCGTGCACTGCTGCTCGCCACTCCCGCAATTCCTACTGCTGCAACTACAATGGCTACCGCTGCTCAGCACCCGCGGCCCGGCTCTGTTCCACCCGCGGCCCGGCTCTGTTCCACCCGCGGCCCGGCTCTGTTCCACCCGCGGCCCGGCTCTGTTCCACCCGCGGCCCGGCTCTGTTCCACCCACGGCCCGGCTCTGTTCCACCCGCGGCCCGGCTCTGTTCCACCCGCGGCCCGGCTCTGTTCCACCCGCGGCCCGGCTCTGTTCCACCCGCGGCCCAGCTCTGTTCCACCCACGGCCCGGCTCTGTTCCACCCACGGCCCGGCTCTGTTCCACCCGCGAACTACGTACACGCCCGTGGCGTGCCTTCTGGGGGGGCGCATGTAGTGGTTACCTTATTCACATGTCGCGGTTACCTTATTCACTTGTCGCGGTTAACCTATCCGCATGTGACGGTTACCATTACGATGGGTTTGGTCTAACCCACGCACACGGGCGTTTGGTTGTGTCGTCGTGACGCACGCGCGGCTGTTGGAGCCACGCCCTCCGAAGAGGGTTCTTGGTTTTATATAAGCCGTTACGACTTCCGTTCGCTGGCAGTTGCTGGAGATTTCTGTACAATAAACAACCTTTTGTACCCAACGAAATGGCCTCTTCTTGTTGTCTTCGGCAACCGCTAAATCCTCATATCCGAATCCAGATTTTGATGATATGCTTCAATTATGTAAGTTGTCTACAGCAAGGCACGTTTGAAGGAAATTTATAATTGAAGAGTGAAAAAGCAGAAAAGATGATAGATTGTGTGGTTGATGCTCCTGGAAACTTTGTTATAATCCGTCCCACCATCAGGTTTGTTTTCATCGATTTGATAAAAATGCAGATCTGGGACTTCCGGGTTGTTTACACGTTCGGAGACGGTGAACCTTATCTTTCTACGTGAATTTTGTGGCTCACCCTTATTGTTACCTGCCTCTGAACCGGTCACAGGTGCTCATGATAATGTCAACTTCAGGGGTAACAATGAATGCAGGAATGAATATAACGACTGGTAAATTAAAGAAGAGCAGATTTCCCACATTTACACTAAATATCAGTACACTGGAATTACCATGCATAAATAATATCCTTAATTTGATTAACTCTAATCAATTAATTTGATTAATTAACTTAATTAAATTCTCACGTGAGCTTCGGTGCTACTGGAACAGGTACAGGGGCAGGATTGTGCCAGGGGGCTCAGGTAAGTGGTAGTGGTCATGCTCATCACAATAGTGGTTGTGTTTATGATGGAGAAAAGAAGAACAACTCCAAGATTTAACAGTAATCAGAACAGGAATTGTTTGAACGTGCAGAATAAGCATTATCGCAGTGCGTGATATTCAAATAAAAAACACACGTATAAACTACTGTATTTGCAAGGCCTGTCAGTCTTGTACACTCTCGCTTAATCATACAATGAGACACGTAGTGGGTGAGGGTTAACCACATGATGCATCACATATTAATTTAACTGCATGTTCACCATCATCGGCGTAAAGGCCAAAGGAGTGTGCGGACGGACAGACTAACAGACAATATGGCCGCCACCAGCATGTTGTCAGCAAAAAATAATGTTTGACACCAGGTAAACTACACCTGACCACCGACTCACCTCGGCAGGTCTTTCCGTCTTCTTGCATAATGTAGCCACGAGGACAGGCACAGTGATAACTCCCCTCCGTGTTCTCGCAGATGAAGTTGCAAGGCTTTGGAGACTGGGCACACTCATCCAGATCTACGCAGACAAAAGGTATGGTGTATACGCAACAGCCCCAAAAATCCACACAAAGGGTACAGCATGTACTCAACAGCCCCAAAACTCCACACAAACAAAGGGAACGGTGTGTACTCACCAGCCCCAAAACTCCACACAGACAAAGGGTACGGTGTGTACTCACCAGCCCCAAAAATCCACACAAACAAAAGGAACGGTGTGTACTCAACAGCCCCAAAACTCCACACAGACAAAGGGAACGGTGTGTACTCACCAGCCCCAAAACTCCACACAGACAAAAGGAACGGTGTGTACTCAACAGCCCCAAAAATCCACACAAACAAAAGGAACGGTGTGTACTCACCAGCCCCAAAAATCCACACAAACAAAGGGAACGGTGTGTACTCAACAGCCCCAAAAATCAACACAAACAAAAGGAACGGTGTGTACTCACCAGCCCCAAAACTCCACACAGACAAAGGGTACGGTGTGTACTCACCAGCCCCAAAACTCCACACAGACAAAAGGAACGGTGTGTACTCACCAGCCCCAAAAATCCACACAAACAAAGGGAACGGTGTGTACTCACCAGCCCCAAAAATCCACACAAACAAAGGGAACGGTGTGTACTCACCAGCCCCAAAAATCCACACAAAGGGAACGGTGTGTACTCACCAGCCCCAAAAATCCACACAAACAAAGGGAACGGTGTGTACTCACCAGCCCCAAAAATCCACACAAACAAAGGGAACGGTGTGTACTCACCAGCCCCAAAAATCCACACAAAGGGAACGGTGTGTACTCACCAGCCCCAAAAATCCACACAGACAAAGGGTACGGTGTGTACTCACCAGCCCCAAAAATCCACACAAACAAAGGGAATGGTGTGTACTCACCAGCCCCAAAAATCCACACAAAGGGAACGGTGTGTACTCACCAGCCCCAAAAATCCACACAGACAAAGGGAACGGTGTGTACTCACCAGCCCCAAAAATCCACACAGACAAAGGGTACGGTGTGTACTCACCAGCCCCAAAAATCCACACAAACAAAGGGAACGGTGTGTACTCACCAGCCCCAAAAATCCACACAAAGGGAACGGTGTGTACTCACCAGCCCCAAAAATCCACACAGACAAAGGGTACGGTGTGTACTCACCAGCCCCAAAAATCCACACAGACAAAGGGTACGGTGTGTACTCAACAGCCCCAAACATCCACACAGACAAAGGGAACGGTGTGTACTCAACAGCCCCAAAAATCCACACAAAGGGTACAGCATGTACTCACCAGCCTGAAAAATCCACACAGACAAAGGGTACGGTGTGTACTCAACAGCCCCAAACATCCACACAGACAAAGGGAACGGTGTGTACTCAACAGCCCCAAAAATCCACACAAAGGGTACAGCATGTACTCACCAGCCCCAAAAATCCACACAAAGGGAACGGTGTGTACTCACCAGCCCCAAAAATCCACACAGACAAAGGGTACGGTGTGTACTCACCAGCCCCAAAAATCCACACAGACAAAGGGAACGGTGTGTACTCACCAGCCCCAAAAATCCACACAAAGGGAACGTTGTGTACTCACCAGCCCCAAACATCCACACAAAGGGTACAGCATGTACTCACCAGCCCCAAATATGCCACTCATTTCTGTGACTCCAGTAAAACCATACTAAAGGAAGTTGTCATCTTATCATTTTGCCATAATAAATCTTATTATAACTGTGATTGCCAAAATCATAATCATCAAGATTGAAATCAGTTCCATTTCAATCTCGGTGATTCCGAACATAAACCACGTCAGATTGTTTCTTCACCCCAATGTGGACGGTTTTATTACACTTGGATATTTTCTATAGATCCGCTCGGATGCGAGTCGATTCAAACTGGGGAAGAAAACGTCCGGCGAACATCAAACCGATTCAATTTGCTGGTTGTTGCAATCTTCATTGTGTTTTTCATGAGAACGATATCATTGCTAAAGGATTACAAGTGGGAAAAAAAACTATGTAGGGATTTTATCCTCAAAAAACAACCGAATAAGGGAGGAAGGAATGACAACCACAATCCTTTTACGGATTGCCACCACAACATATTTTATCATTTTTGTCATAGTTGGGAATAGTAATAATTGCATGGAGATGTCTACGTCAGAGGTAGTTGTAGATTTGTAGTGTGGGTTGGTGTAATTAGTCTGTCTCACACCAGCAGGAGACAGGGTTTTGTTATCACTTCTGTATGTTTGTGTTTTTGTGTGTGTTTGTGTATGGGTGTTTGTGTGTTTGTGTGTGTGTTTGTGTGTGTGTTTGTGTGTTTGTGGGTGTTTGTGTGTTTGTGGGTGTTTGTGTGTTTTTTTGTTTGTTTGTTTTTTGGGTTTTTTTGTATACTGAATCGAGGCTCGTGAAAGAGCTAACATTTATTTCACAAACAAATCAACCAGACAAACAAAATATATAAAAAGAGGGAGTGGTAGACAAGATGGGGAGATAAGGGGAAGCACACAAACACAACATTTGAGAGCAGGGAGATGTGTGGGAGGGAGAGGGCTTGGGGGGAGGAGGCGTGGGAAGGGGGGGGGGGAGAAGTATAAAACACAAGGACACCAAGGACTTCCAGGACAGAAGTTGGTATTTCAAAAAAGTGGATTTGGGGTGAAATTAGCGTGGGTAGAAAAGGCGGGAGAAAAGAGGATTGAAAGAGTGAAGGTGAGCAGAGAGTCTTGATTTTGGCAGTTTTACCATAAGAGGGTTGCAGGCAGATCTTGTGCGACCTGTAGGAATATTTGGGGGACAGAGCCCAGAGAGAGCTGGGGGGGGGGGGGGGCAAGGCCAGAGAGGAGTCGGTACAAGACGGAAAGACCACCAACCTGCCTGCGGTGAGTGAGTGAAAGGCCCTTGAAGTTAGCTTCATCGCGGGAGATTCCAACGATTCTGAACGCTTAGGTTTCAACAGCGTGAAGACGAGCTAGGTGCACCAGCAGGAGCACCAGCCCAGAGGGGAGAGCAGTATTCCATTGAGCTGCGGATGAAAGCCTTGTATGTGGTGAGGAGCTCAGGTGTACCAAGGAAGGACTTCGCACGACGGAGGATGCCCAGTCGGCGACTGGCTTTGGAGGCCAGATTTGAAATGTAGTTTTCCCAGGAAAGATCATGGCAGATAGTGATACCCAAAAGCTTGAGTGACAGAACTTCTTGGAGAGGATTATTCAGAAAGTGGATGGGAGGGTTGTCCAGTCGGTCTTTTCGGAGAGACATTGTAAGAGTGTGAGATTTGTCAGGATTGAAAGACATGTTCCACTTGTTTGCCCAGTCTGTGATTTTGTCCAGGTCTGTAGAGAGTGAGGAGGCTGCAGACTGCCGATCTGAGGGATGAGGAATGGAGCGACAGGGAGTACAGTCATCAGCAAAGAGATAGAGAGAATTTTCAAGAGAGTCAGAGAGATCATTGATGAAGACCAGAAAAAGCACAGGGCCCAGAACACTGCCTTGGGGAACTCCAGCCTGAACAGGAAGAGGAGATGAGAGAAACCCATTCAGGGCCACACGTTGACTATGACTAGAGAGGAAGTCTGCCAGCCATGCGTGGAGATTTCCATGGATACCAAAGGAGGAGAGTTTGGTGAGCAGAGCTGGGTGCCAGACCGTATCGAAGGCACGTGATATGTCAAGGGAGCCTGCTCTAATTTCCTGTTTGGCATTGAGGACCTCCATCCATTGTTGAGAAAGCAGAAGCAGCATGTCCAGAGTAGAGTGACCAGGTCTGAAACCAAATTGATGATCAGAGATCAAGCCATTGGAAAAGAGGAAAGATTTCATATCTGAAGCAATGATAGATTCCATGACTTTGCTGGTAATTGGGAGAAGGCTGATTGGTCTGTAGTTGCTAGGATCTGTTTTTGCACCTTTTTTGTGCAAAGCGTGATGTTGGCAGATTTCCAAGCAGATGGCAAATGACCTTGAGCAAAAGAGAGGGTGAAGAGAACAGAGAGAGGGAGTGAAAGAGCGGCATAACAGGATTTCTGGACCCGTGGGCTGATGCCGTCAGGTCAAGTTGCAGAATCAGAGTCGAGGGTTGACAGAAACTTTTCCACCTTGTCAGGAGGAAAGGACACAGAGTCCAGGAGCAGCTGGGTACGACTGGGTACGGTGGGTACAGAGAGGGATGGGTTTGGGACACAAGATTTAGAGGCAAACGCAGAGTTGAGGCATTCAGCTTTTTCACGTGCGGAGTCAGCCGTGTAGCCGTTTGAGGTGAGGGAGGGGATGGAGGGGGAACAAACACCAGAAACAGATTTGACCAGACGCCACCAGGATTTGGAGGATGGAGACAGATAAGAGAGTTCGGTCTTGAGAACGGAGAGATATTGTTTCCTGGCTCTCCTGAGGGTGGACACACACTTGTTTCGGGCTTTGTGAAAGGAAATGAGATTTCCTTCCATTGGATTTGCTTTCCAGGAGACGAAAGCAAGTTGTTTCTGGGCAACAGCCTCACCACAAGATTCCGTGTACCATGGACGGGAGGAAGGGTATGACAACTGAAGACGATATGGGATAAATCTGTGCACGAGAGAGCAATTTACTTTGGAAGAATTCTCAGAATGAGTTGATGTCAGAGGCGGTAGAGATGGGAGACCAGTCCAGATGATTGTGGCTGCTTGAAGATCGTGCCAGTTGGCCTGAGTGAAATGCCAGACTCGTCGACGCTGAGGAGGCTCTCTGAGAATGGTCAGAGAGATGTCCACTTTAACCAGCACATGATCAGATGAGCCGATTGGAGAAGAAGAGCAGCAGACATTTTCAGGGAAGTTAGTCATAACCAAGTCCAGAAGAGAAGATGCTCCGTTGACTGAGATCCGGGTCGGGAAATTGACAGATTGTGTCAGTCCCAGTGAGTGAGTGTTTGTGTGTGTGTTTGTGTATGTTTGTGTGTGTGTTTGTTTGCTTGCGTGTGGTTGTGTGTGTGTGTGTGTGTTTGCTTGTGTGTTTGTGTGTGTGTTTGTTTGCTTGTGTGTGTGTGTGTGTGTGTGTGTTTGTGTTTGCTTGTGTGTGTTGTGTCTGTGTTTGTGTGTGTTTGTTTGCTTGTGTGTGTTTGTGTGTGTGTTTGTGTTTATGTTTGTTTGTTTGCTTGTGTGTGTTTGTGTGGGTGTGGGTGATTGTGTGTTTGTATTTGTGTGTGTGTGTGTGTGTGTGTGTGTGTGTGTGTGTGTTTGTTTGTGTGTGTTTGTGTCTGTGTTTGTGTGTGTTTGTTTGCTTGTGTGTGTTTGTGTGTGTGTTTGTGTTTGTGTTTGTTTGTTTGCTTGTGTGTGTTTGTGTGGGTGCGTGTGTTTGTGTGGGTGTGTGTGTTTGTGTGTGTGTGTTTTTTTTTTGTGTGTGTGTGCATGTATGTGTCTGTCTTTTTTTAAGCATCTGAGCTTTAGTCATCAAATTTTCAGCAAAGCTCTATGAGAATATGGAGAAGACAAATTATGAATTTGGTCAAAAGGTCAAAGGTCAACATCACATAAAATCGTCAATTTTCATCCAATTGAACTGATTTATTTTTAGAATTTGCATATTGTGTCCCTGAATTGGTTCACCAATCAAAAGCTAGAAGCTGATTGTTTTTTTCGATCAAAAGGGCAAAGGTCAGCATCATTTAAAATTGTCATGTTTAGCATGCAGAAGAAGATGAAGTTCAAATACAAATCGAATGGGCTTTGATTTTTCAGATGCTTCCTGTAGTTGTGTATTTTATTTGTTGTGGGATTGAGATGGGAAAATGTCAAAATATCCCCTGGTGGCAATCCTTAAAAGGATCATGGTCTCATTCCGAACTTGTCATTCTATCCTTGTCATTCCTTCCTAACGTGTTTGGTTGTTTTTTTGTCCCCTGTAGCACCATTGTGATTGTAATTAAAAATCGGATTAAAAAATGTTCTTTCGTTATGGTTTGGTGAATTATCCAAGGGACAAAGTCCCTTCCTTCCATTGGAATCATTGTAATGGCTTCAGCCATTATTGTGCTGGGCCTGATGATATTTATCAGCAATTCAGTGAATGAACAATTTGCCAATTTTGCGATCTCTCGATTTGTTACTTTAAGCGATGTATTCTGGCGTCTTTTTTTTTTACTCTCGTTAGTTATGAAAAGATTCGAGAATAAAAGGTCTGGATTTTAAAGGCTTGTGAATTCACTCTTTTCAGCATATCATTTTGTGCAAATTTGATGGGGCAGCCATTTTCTTTCCCATCCCATCCCTAACCCTAACAACCCTAACCCTAACCCTAACCCTAACATATGAGGTACTACCGTACCCCATGGTAATGCTACCAAGAGCGGCCTCTTTACCTATGCAGGAAGTGCGAGTGAAATCGGGTGAATAGCCAGGGTCGCACAGACACTGGAAAGAGCCTTCGATGTTGTTGCATGAGCCATGTGTACATAGGCCTCCAATTACTGTACATTCGTCGATGTCTGTGAGCAGGGAGAAAGAGAAATGGGAATCATCCACTTTTACTCGAACCACATCGGGTGTATACCATGGATTACTTTAGGATCAAATGCCTCACCGTGTCCATCGACCGTGAAGCCTGAGCCATGGGGACACAACTTCCTGAAGATCGCTGTACCGGGCAGGGGGCAGATTTCGCACTGCGGGCCCCAGCCTCTGCCACCTGTGCAGCAGCATGTGGATTTGGTGATGGAGTGAGGTCTTCCAGAAGAAAGCTGGCACAATGACTGCAGCACATCCAAGTAGCAGAAACCCTCACGAATGTCTGTGGCGGATGGTGAGCAAAAGGCACGACACGTGTATGCACAAGCGGCTGTTATAAAACATGTGATTTCACATTGCACTCCACACTACAACTCAATGAGACCATCGTATGTTGGGAGATGACCTGTTCTTCACATGTATTTGCTCTCTGCTCTACTGGAAGGCAAGTTCAGTGCTTCCAAAGCAGTCATTTGGCGAGGATTACACACTGGGTGGTTTGTCTTTGTCTGCACAGGGCAGAAATAATAGATTTAGCCAGAAGATCAATTAGTACGGCCAAACCTCAAACAAATTCCACCAGAATGTCTCTCAAATCTATATATATAAAACACAGTTTGTGTGTGTGTGTGTGTGTGTGTGTGTGTGTGTGTGTGTGTGTGTGTGTGTGTGTGTGTGTGTGTGTGTGTGTGTAATGTTACCGATAGACTCCTAAACGGAGAGGCTTACGTGCTTGATATTTGGCATAGACATGGCCATTGAGCCTGGGACGAACATGGCCGAACTCAAAATATTTGACGATCCATATTTTTTATTCATATTTACCTCAGCGCATTTCAGCGCACGGAATCAACGGAATCAGAGCAGGTGGGCGCTGATTCGCTCAGAGCGATCACGTGATGACGCTATGACGCTATGAACGCTATGAACGATATGACGCTATGAAAAAAAAAATCGCTATGACGCTATGAAACGCTATCAAAAAAAAAATCGCTATGACGCTATGAAACGCTATGACGCTATGAACGCTATGACGCTATGACGCTATGAAAAAAAAATCGCTCGCTTTGCCAAGGGGCTCGCCCTCCCCCCCCCCCCCCCCGTTCCCCTCCCCTTCCCCTCCCCTCCCCCGCCCGGCAATGCCGGGTACTTCTGCAAGTGTTGTATAATCAGATGAGCGCCCTCTATGACGTATTAAAAGTTTGACGTAATCCAACAAGGGGGATGTTCTGAAGAAAATCGTACTACCGCACCTGAATGGACATTTTCAGAGAGGGCCAATGCCCCCCCCCCCACCCCTAACCCTCCCCCATTTAAAATATTGATTTGAGTTAAAAACAATCGAAAGAAAAAAAAATGTCTTACTTAGGTGATTTTACATTCATATCTAAAAATTAACTCAATCGGAACAGTTTGAAAGATTTCTAGAGGGGGGCAGGATGGGAAGGGGCAAATTTATATGCTCATATTTAATGATACTTGACAATTCGACTCGATATTTTTGTGATTATTTTTCCGATACCTTCTCATTTTAGTAATTGGAGGTGTCAGAAGAATGTGCCATCTGTAAACAGCCAATAGAAGGAGGCTCCTCTTGGTGAGAAGGGAAGTGCAAGCGTTAATCGGACAAGTGAAGCAAGGAATGACATCGATATCCACTATGAACCTGGGCAACAGGTACTCCGGGACTGCCATTGGAGATACCGCAGGCCACAGCAAATAGGCAGAGTGAACAAGACAGGGAGGGATTTGGTAGAGACACTGAAAGACATGAACTTCAGTCGTCAGGAGACCAACTTTACTTCATTACAATCGGATTAACCGTTAAATTTTCATCCATATTTGTCTGTCTGTGAGCAGGATATCTCAAAAATGTTATGGACGGATTTGGACAAAACTTGGTGGAGATGTTGGTTGTGTGACAAGGACCAAATTATTCGATTTTGGTGAAGATGTGGATCCGGATCCTGATATAATAATTGTTTTATAATTTCTTAAGTGATTCTTCACCATTGAAAGATAAGGCCAAAAACGATATATACCATGATATCTGAAAATGTTGTGGACGGATTTGGATGAAACTTGGTGGACAGGTTGGTTGTGTGACAAGGACCAAATTATTCGATTTTGGTGAAGATGTGGATCCGGATCCTGATATAATAATTGTTTTATAATTTCTTAAGTAATTCTTCACCATTGAAAGATAAGGCCAAAAACGATATATACCATGATATCTGAAAATGTTGTGGACGGATTTGGATGAAACTTGGTGGACAGGTTGGTTGTGCGACAAGGACCAAATTATTCGATTTTGGTGAAGATCTGGATCTGGATCCTGATATAATAATTGTTTTTAATTTTTAAAGTGATTCTACGCCATTGAAAGATAAGGCCAAAAACGATATATACCATGATATCTGAAAACGTTGTGGACGGATTCGGATGAAACTTGGTGGACAGGTTGGTTGTGCGACAAGGACCAAATTATTCGATTTTAGTGAAGATCTGGATCTGGATCCTGATATAATAATTGTTTTTAATTTTTAAAGTGATTCTATGCCATTGAAAGATAAGGCCAAAAACGATATATACCATGATATCTGAAAACGTTGTGGACGGATTCGAATGAAACTTGGTGGACAGGTTGGTTGTGCGACAAGGACCAAATTATTCGATTTTAGTGAAGATCTGGATCTGGATCCTGATATAATAATTGTTTTTAATTTTTAAAGTGATTCTACGCCATTGAAAGATAAGGCCAAAAACGATATATACCATGATATCTGAAAACGTTGTGGACGGATTCGGATGAAACTTGGTGGAGAGGTTGGTTGTGTGACAAGGACCAAATTATTAGATTTTGGTGAAGATGTGGATCTGGATCCTGATATAATAATTGTTTTTAATTTTTAAAGTGATTCTACGCCATTGAAAGATAAGGCCAAAAACGATATATACCATGATATCTGAAAACGTTGTGGACGGATTCAGATGAAACTTGATGGATAGGTTGGTTGTGCGACAAGGACCAAATTATTCGATTTTGGTGAAGATCTGGATCCGGATCCTGATATAATAATTGCTTTTAATTTTTAAAGTAATTTTTCACCATTGAGAGATCGGGCCAAAAACGAAAGACAGCATGATATCTCAAAATGTTGTGGACGAGTCATGACAAAACTTGGTGGGGAGGTTGGTTGTGTGAGAAGGACCAATTTATTCGATTTTGGTGAAGATCTGGATCCGGATCCTGATATAATAATTGTTTTTAATTTTTAAAATAATTTTTCACCATTGAGAGATCGGGCCAAAAACGATAGACAGCATGATATCTCAAAATGTTGTGGACGAGTCATGACAAAACTTGGTGGGGAGGTTGGTTGTGTGACAAGGACCAATTTATTCGATTTTGGTGAAGATCTGGATCCCGATATAATAATTGTTTTATAATTTTTTAAGTGATTCTTCACCATTGAAAGATAAGGCCAAAAACGATATTTACCATGATATCTGAAAATGTTGTGGACGGATTCGGATGAAACTTTGTGGGCAGGTTGTTTGTGTGACGAGGACCGATTTATTCGATTTTGGTGAAGATCTGGATCCAGATCCTGATATTAGAATTGTTTTATAATTTTTAAAGTAATTTTTCACCATTGAGAGATCGGGCCAAAAACGATAGACAGCATGATATCTCAAAATGTTGTGGACGAGTCATGACAAAACTTGTTGGGGAAGTTAGTTGTGTGACAAGGACCAATTTATTCGATTTTGGTGAAGATGTGGATCCGGATGCCGATATAATAATTGTTTTATAATTTTTTAAGTGATTCTTCACCATTGAAAGATAAGGCCAAAAACGATATTTACCATGATATCTGAAAATGTTGTGGACGGATTCGGATGAAACTTGGTGGACAGGTTGGTTGTGCGACAAGGACCGATTTATTCGATTTTGGTGAATATCTGGATGTGGATCCTGATATAATAATTGTTTTATAATTTTTAAAGTGATTCTTCACCATTGAAAGATAAGACCAAAAACAATATAAACCATGATATCTCAAAATGTTATGGACAACTTATGACAAAACTTGGTGGACAGGTTGGTTATGCGAGAAGAACAAGCTGATTCGATTTTGGTTCAGGTCCGTTTTCAGATCCGGCCTATCAGATGGTACAAATCATGAACTATTCAGCCTGGTCGAGGTTTGCTTTCTACCAAGTGACATTCTAGTTTTATTTTTAGCAACGTTCTATTTTCCTAATTTCCTTCATTATGTTTTGTCACAATGATCTCGTTCATCTTTTTATTCTGTAACAATAATAGGTCTTGAATTTGCTAATTATAAAAAAGCCAGGCAGCATTAACGGGAAGCAACGATTAATTGGTCGATTAAAAGATGGAGCTCAGAGAACGAAGTCGGTTTCAAAGCAAAAGCCAACTGACTCACCTTGACACTCAACTCCAGTGACATCAGGTATGAAACCATCCCAGCATTCACAGCGGTAGCTGCCAATGGTGTTTATGCAGCGGCCATTTTCACACACCCCGGGCCTTGTCCGACATTCGTTCTCATCTACATGTGTCAAATGCACAAGAGCTTGTCTATCTTACAGATTAAAACATAAATTATTTTGTTCATTCGATATATTGTACACTTATCATGGTAATCTGAGCAACATGGCAAGGGCATGGGATGGGAGTAAAACAGGAAGTGTTTAGTATTGCCTTTACCAGTGCATCCCAGTCCGTCTGGTCTGCGCACCATGCCCGGTGGACAAATACACGCAAACGTTCCAATGAGGTTCTTGCAAACCATGTCACGTGAGGCACAGTTGTCAACGCCCGCTGCACACTCGTCCTCATCTGAAACACAACAGAGTCAGAGCTGTAAGGGTCAATCAGCTGATCTGATTTCACTTAAATGGAGCATCTGGCAATATTAAAAAAAAAATAATCAATTGTCTATGTATAATTTCACAAATCCAATGGCCTAATATCTTTCACACTTACAAAGATCAGGAATTCAGGTTAGTCTGAGACACAACCATCCACCTTGAAATCAATCATAAGAGTGGGAAGGTATTCAGCAACAGAATCTTTTGATTAACTGGCTGCTGTCTTCAGGATGTATCAACATAGTTTTCCACAGGTGAGGATGGCGACTGCTGTAAGCAATACAGTCACGTGAAAAAGTAAGTACACCCCATGTAAAGTTTTGACTTTTTCAACATATTTCAACATACAGCTATTTGATCTTCATTTCAACAATATTGATAGATAAAGGTGATATAATATAACAAATATCATGAAACATTTACATTTTGTCATCCATTGTATAATTTAAACAAACATAAATGCAAATTTCGCATGTGGAAAAAGTAAGTACACCCTTGGCTCCAATAGGTGGTATTGCACCCTTTGGCAGAAATAACCTCAAGTAGGCGTTTCTTATAACTGTCTACCAGTCTCTGACATCGACTGGGAGAAATTTTTGCCCACTCCTCCATGCAGAATTATTTCAGCTGTGCGATGTTTGAGGGGTTTCTTGCATGCACAGCTCGTTTCAAATCCCCCCACAACATCTCGATGGGATTTACATCCGGGCTTTGACTTGGCCATTCCAGAACCCTCCAATTCTTTCTTTTCAGCCATTCCTTGGTGGATTTACTGGTATGTTTAGGGTCATTGTCATGCTGCAAGGTCCACCTTCGGTTGAGCTTCAACTTTCCGCCAGATGGCCTCAAATTATCCTCAAGCACCCTCTGGTACAATGAAGAATTCATAGTGGATTCTATGATGGTGGGCTGCCTAGGCCCTGATGCAGCAAAACTGCCCCAAACCATAATATTTCCACCACCATGCTTTGCAGTTGGTATCAAGTTCCTGTTGTCAAATGCTGTCTTTGGTTTTCGCCAAAAAAGTGTTCTGGTACTGTGGCCAAAGAGCTCTCCCTTTGACTCATCTGTCCAGAGCACATTGTTCCAGAAGTGCTGGTCTTTGCCTAGGTGTTCATTGGCAAACTTTAGTCTTGCCCTGATGTTCTTTCTGGACAGCAAAGGTTTCCTCCTGGCACACCTCCCATGTAGATCAAATTTGTGCAGCCTCTTTCTAATGGTAGACTCGTGCACTTTGACATCAACAGTGGCAAGAGCTACCTGTAGGTCCCGTGATGACATTCTGGGGTTCTTAGAGACTTCTTTCAGCATATTGCGGTCTGCTCTTGGGCTGAACTTGCTGGGGCGGCCTGGCCTGAATAAGTTGGCAGTTGTTTGGAATCTTCTCCACTTGTAGATGATCTTCCGGACAGTCGAATGATTGATTTCAAATTGTTTGGAGATCTTTTTAAATCCCTTCCCAGACTCGTAGGCATCTATAAACTTTTTTCTGAAGGCCACAGAGAGCTCTTTTGATCTAGGCATGGCGATGCCGCACACTTCAACAACAAAGAGCAAACCAAACGAAATGTCTGAGGTTTAAATAAGACAGGTTCCTCCAATATCCTCTCTAACGATGTTCTCATCATTTGCACCTGAGCTGGTGCACCGGATTCTAATTTTAGGCATTTGAAGAAGTTATAAATGTAGGGGTGTACTTACTTTTTCCACATGCAAAATTTGCATTTATGTTTATTTAAATTATACAATGGACTACAAAATGTAAATGTTTCATGATATTTGTTGTATTATAATCACCTTTATCTGTCAATATTGTTGAAATGAAGATCAAATAGCTGTATGTTGAAATATGTTGAAAAAGTCAAAACTTTACATGGGGTGTACTTACTTTTTCACGAGACTGTATATCTTTCCGCTTCTCAAACCACCGGTCATCGTGAAGACGGTGATTAATCGATACCCATACTCATCGATACCCAACGCCCATACTCATCGCCCTTCCCCAATCACCTCTGCACATGCGGCCGTCCTCGCGCAGGTCATATCCTGTCGGACACGTGCATCGGTACGAGCCGTGCATGTTGATGCAGCGGAACGCGCAGAGCAGCGGATTTTGCAGACACTCGTTCAGGTCTGTATAGAAGTTTTCACATCAGGCACTTATTTGACAGTTACCAGATGGAGCTGCGCTCTGCAAAAAAAAGGTAAATAAATGCTTCTGGGTTCATTGGTTATGGCCCAATTCAATTGGCCACGTCGGTCTGAGCATCCTGGAAACGTAGACTACATATTTACAGTTATATACAGTATATATATATATATATATATATATATATATATATACATACATATATATATATATATATATATATATATATATATATATATATATATATATATATATATATATATATATATATACATACATACATATATATATATATATATATATATATATATATATACATATATATATATATATATATATATATATATATATATATATATATATATATATATATATATATATATACATATATATATATATATATATATATACATATATATATATATATATATGTATATATATATATATATATATATATATATATATATATATATATATATATATATATATGTATGTATGTATGTATATATATATATATATATATATATATATATATATATATATTATATATATATATATATATATATATATATATATATATATATACTGTATATAACTGTAAATATGTAGTCTACGTCATACGTCTACGTCATACGTCTACGTATACGTCTACGAAACGGGTGACATATATATATATATACTTGGCATTTAATATGGAATATTTTTTTTGTGGGGGTGAACTTACTTTTCAAGATGACTTAGAACCACAAGTTCATTGGAATTATGTTGAAATTATTCTAGATTTTGTTAATGTGACCTTTAAAAGAAACAAAAACCACATTTGTCATTTCGAAGCAAATACATTGATCCTTGAAAGTGATGTAAACTGATATCGAACTCAATTCATGGACAGTACTGTGTTAAACTTCTGTACGTTTTCCAGAAGTATCTCTTTATTTTGCACATTAGCCAAAAATATTTTCAACAAAAACAAAAGCGAAATTATGACTGGGATTACGGACAGTAAAATTACAGTACAGTATTTCGTGTAACCCCCACGAGCATTCAGGAGAGCACGTACACGTCGAGGCATGCTGTTCAGGAGATTTGTCAAGGTTTGGACAGGAATCGCTTGCCATGCAGTGACAATAGCCTGCTGCATTTCATGCACAGAGGACGGCTGCTGGTCCAAGTTGTCGATTTGTTGCGTTAATTCTGCCCACAAGTTCTCTATCGGATTCATATCCAGGGACATGGCAGGCCACTCCATATGCTCTACACCACGGTCAGCAAGAAAGTGTTGGATCATGCAAGCACGATGAGGCCGTGCATTGTCATCTTGGAAGACAAAGTTTCCTCGAAAGGCTGCATGAGCAAATGGAAGCAATGTTTCTTCCAGAATGACCCTGTACTTGAACTGGTTCAGGTTTCCATTCAGAACAACCAGGTCAGTTTTGCCCCCTGCATGAAAAGCAGCCCAAACGGTCACCCCACGACCTCCAGCTTGGACTCTTGGCACTATACAATCTTCGTTGTGGGCTTCATGCACTTGTCTGCGCACTCGGACGTGGCCATCTTGACGATAGACCAGAAATCTAGACTCGTCACTGAAGGTCACGTGATTCCAGTGTCCTGGCTGCCATTAACGGTGCTCTCTGGCCCACTGCAATCAGCGCTGGCTGTGTTGTCTGTTCAGGCGTGGCTTTCTCAGGGGACGCCTGGCACGATAGCCTGCTTGAACCAGTCGTTGGTTGACTAGCCTTCTGGATACAGGCACATTTGTCAGTTGCTGCCACTCAGCCCTAAGCCGATTAGCTGACTTGGTACGGCCATTGCAGACTAACCGGTGCAGTTGGCGATCATCTCTCCTTGTGGTTCTGCGTGGACGTCCTGGCCTCGGTATTGGAGTAGGGACACCCCTCTGAGCATTTCGTTTCAGGATCCTTGACACCTGACCTTGAGTGATGCCATACTGCCGAGCAATAGCACGCTCTTTCATGCCAGAATTTCGTAAAGCCACCACTCCATGACAAACAGCATTGTCAAGTTGACGGACCATCTCCAGAGGAAGCGGCAATAACTTTTGTAGACGTGCAGCAGTTGTTTTCCACTAATACAGAACGCAACAACCCTTATATACCCGATTGTGAAGCCAATCGTCAAATGTACCTGTCCTTACATTTTGTCACGCCACCTGTGATATAATCCTGTTATTGACGTCTTGCTGCGAAAGACAATCAGTGACATGGTTCTTTCAACAAAGACATCACCGAAGGGTAAAAGAAACTCACCAGATTGATATTCTGAGTTCAGAAAGTAAACCCAAGTCAAGAAAAAAAAAAATTCCATATTAAATGCCAAGTCTGTATATACATATACATATATACATATATACATTCCATATATACAGTTATATACAGTGTATATACATATATATCTTGTTATAATAGAGCAAACATGTACGGTTATGTCGTTATGTATGTTTGTTGGTTTCTATGCGACGAAAACGTCTTCTTCTTCTTCAAATTAGAAGAACACCCTCTTAATTAACCCTCTTAATTACGTTTGGACTGCTGAGACCCCGAAGACGTAAAAGACCAAAAACACCATGAAGGCCCAAAACATCCTGAAGACCCCAAAGACCCTTTAGACCCAAATACCCTTAAATACCCCGAAGAACCAAAATGCCCCAAAGACTCTTGAAGACCTAGAGGAAACAAAAGACCCTGAAGACCCAAATGGTCCCAAAAGACCACAAAGACCTAAAATACCCAAAATATCCTGAACAACCAAAACACCCCGAAGACCCAAAAGACCCCGAAGACCCAAAAGACCCCGAAGACACAAAAGACCCCGAAGATCCAAAACACCCCGAAGACCCAAAACACCCTGAAGACTCAAAACACCCCAAAGACCCAAAACACCCTGAAGACCCAAAACACCCCGAAGACCCAAAACACCCCGAAGACCCAAAACACCCCGAACACCCAAAACACCCTGAAGACGCAAAACACCCTGAAGACCCAAAATACTCTGAAGACCGAAAACACCCTGAAGACCCTGAAGACCCTTAAAGACCCTTTAGACCCCAAATAGCCTTAAATACCCTGAATAACCAAAATACCCCAAAGACTCATGAAAACCCAGAGGAAACAAAAGACCCTTAAGACCCAAAAGCCCCTGAAGACACCAAAGACCCAAAATACCCCATATACCCCGAAGACCCAAAACACCCCAAAGACCTAAAATACCCTTAAATGCCCAGAGGATCCAAAAGACCCTGAAGACCCAAAAGGTCCTGAAGACACCGAAATGGTCAAAGATGCCTATCCCTCTGAAACGACGTGTGGTGAGGTGTGCGGAGCGCGCTGAGTCACACTTGTATATTTAATCGAACACCACCAAATTAAAAAGAGCCATCCAAGCAATTGTGCAAGTTATTTTTTTCGAGTCGACCGGCTCCACATGTTTCCGTGGAAATACCCAAATCAATCTCTTTAGCGGAGAAGGCGTGAGCAAGACTTATCAATTTATTCCCCCCAAAGGAAGGCAGCGGCACGTGGACTCCCTCGACATCAACAGGGAAGATGAATTGCATCAATATCAAGGGTCTTGGACCTCATCGTCTCAGACGGTGGATTAATCGAATGCTCGAGCAAGTCTGCTGGGTTTTGTGCCAGTTGTTTTTAACTTTTGCAAGGGGCCCTTGCTGCTTGGTGTCTGGCTTCGGAATCTGACATTCTTTCCAGTCGTGAGGGCCAAGGCTCACTTCACTGGCAAGCGCAGTTGAGGCCTGCTTGGTTTTGTGAACGAGGAAAATGTGAGGCCACATCAAGTCGAATCAAGCTCTTGTTTGCTTGTTTTGGGGGGTGCAGCGCACATTTCACATTGTGCTACTACCCTAAACTTCCTCTTGGTAACCCCTCATAGTCCACGTTCAGTTTTGCGACGACAAGTCTAATTGTGTTTTACTGATGCTTGGCCTTGTGTCACTTTGAATAAAACAATATTGTACTCCTAATGGGATGAGGAGCCATAAACTTCAACATCTATTCAGTTAACTCGATGAAACGGGTGACATTTTGTTCCACGAGTGATTATACCTTTTCAAATTTTCATCATTAAACCCTGGTGGTCTACAACACCCTTTATGTGCAGCTTCCTGCTCCTTGTCCTTTTTTGTCGCACACACAAGTCTGCTGGTTACATCATTAATGACGAATGGGTGTGCCGCTGATGAACGAGTTATCCTGCAAATTGGGGCACGAATTTGTAATTCATTCAGGGTGTAATTTTGTAATTCATAACTTGCCTCCTCTTCGTCAAAGGCACCATCCGACATACGGCGAACATATTGCTGAAAAACCAGGAAAACAGTTTATAGGACCCAGACTGGGCAGTTCAGAGGCGAGTGTGCATACCTTTAGGTCCACCTGCCAGCCCCTTGCTGCAGAAAACGATACTGTACATAGTTTGGCCTGTAACCAGTCTAAGCAAGTCACAATGTCAGTAAATAGGCCATCAGCAATCAAAGGTTTGGCTCGGTATCACACAACTACATTTGCCAGCAAAGTACACCCAATATACCTGCACGCTCCTACCGACAACCATGCGCAAGCAACATCTGCGTCACAAAACTCCAGGACAGATTTTCTGCACCTTTTGCACTATCCGATCATCCTGTGGCTCTGTTACGCCAAACACAACAATTCACACCCACACGCTTTGCTTGCGAGACTTACCTTCACACGTGATCATTGGTCCAGGTTCAAATCCCTCCTCACAAATGCATGAAAATCCACCCACGACATTCGTACATGTGCCATTCCCACACGGGTTGCCAACGGCGCACTCGTCGATGTCTGCATGGAGGCACGAGGGGCACATCACATGGTGCGTCTGAGATACTGTTTGCTATTATTTGTTACTGTGACATATAAAATGTAATTAGACATGACCATACATGTTGCCAATGGCATTAGGCCAAAGCCCTACAATATTGTTTGGAAGATACTAAGTATAATAGTTTTCTTCATTTCCGACCAAAGAGCCGAGTGCCACCTCAAACTGAAGGGTTACTTCATCCCGCGAAACCAGAATTTATGTTTACAAGCAAAGTTGATTCAATCAGAAATGGGAGACATCTCTGTGGTACCACCTGGTGTCCAAGCAGGAGTTCACATGTTCGAAGGACAATCAATTCACAAGGTGAACAAGAAAGAGCAATCAGAGATTGCAGACCCTCGCCAGGATGTGTTTTCAGTGGTTTTTAAGGCTTTTGTGTTAAAACAAATATGGCGGCCGAACCACGTGACCGATTACGTCATCATAAAAAAAAATTCTCCACTAATTTATTCCTAGATTATGCTCAATAAATTTCAACTTGATCAAATGACGTTTTGCACTTGTCAAATGATGACATCATAATGGCGGCACCTATGACATCATCATTCACAGATGTTATTCCACATGGACAGTTTTTTACAATGAGCCATGTCTCAATTTTTTCTATTCAGCGCTTTCGGAGATATAGAGGCGCAAAGTTTTTCGGTTTTTCCAAGATGGCGGGCGAACCACGTCACCGATGACGTCATACTTATCATTAAAAATTATACAGGTGGAGATGCACCTATGGTGAAAACTTCCTGTCAATCGGACCAACGGTTGCAGCGAAAAATCATATTTATTCTGTGCGGACAAACAAACAGAAAGACAGACAGACAAACAAACAGACAAACAGACAGATGAAACATCACTCATGGAGCGACACTTGGCAAAACAGAACAAAGTAGCATGGCACTCAGTAGAGCATCCTTTTGTTCTCAAAAATAGTTGTTGGTTGAATTCACTTAACTGATATGTAAATCCAATTCAAATTCCAAGTCAATCGGATGAAAATTGAGGATTTTAGACATTTGAAATTGTTGTTGACCTTTGGCCTATGTTGACCTTTTGGCCTATGCTGATCTCAAAAATAGTTGTTGGTTGAATTCAGTTAGCTGATATGAAAATCCTATTCAAATTTCAAGTCAATCGGATGAAAATTGAGGATTTTAGAAATTGGAAAAAGTGGTTGACATTTTGGCCTATGTTGACCTTTTGACCTTTTGACCTCAAAAATATACAGGATTTTGTCGGACCACGAACTATACCATTTGGTGAAGTTTCGTGAAGATCGGTTTAAAATTGTGACCTGTAGGCAAGTATATGTGAGCGGACAGACAAACACACAAACACTGTTACGGCTTCGGCACTAATTATTGTTGGTATTGTTATTATTGTTGGTTCTCAGTAAGAGTTATTGTGGTGAAAAGGTTTAAAAGCGCTCCTGGTAAAATGTGGCCGGAAATCGGATCGTGACCCGGAAGAAAAAGGGAGCGAAGGAGAAGAGGCGTGAGGAGATCGTAAAAAGACGTTTCTGTGGAAGCTCCGGACTGAGCGGTCGAGCGTACAGTGCGAGTGAACTTTGCGTCCTTGAAAGGAAGTTCGTGCGATAGGTGATATCGCCGGAGTGCTGTGGAGCCTGGGTAGTCGGGTATCTGCATTGAGGTTCCGGAGTATCCTTGCCTCAAAGCCCCGGCTCGAGTTAAAGCCGTCGGCCATTTCGCCACGTGCGCTACCTTCAGTGAAAAGGTTTTTGTCACGTCGGCCGGGCATTATTCCCCGGTGGGTTGCCGGGGACGGCTGTGCAAGAAAGTGGCTTTTGAGGATTATAAGGAGACTCGCTGATTGAACCGCAAACGTGTACGTCGGAGCGCGTCTTTGGGAGGTTTCCGATTCCACCGCTATTGTGCTGGGTGTTGAACCACGTGACCTATGGGTTGCTTCGATCGACCACGCCTCAATTGATTGTGATCGGACATTGATCCAACGATCGCTGGAGCGAATCGACTTCGCCTTGGAGGGGTACAGAGACATTGGGGGAGTGCTGTGAGTTGGGGTTAAAGGACAAGATAAGGTGGTACCATCTTAAAATAGTGATTGTAGGGCGAATTGCTATTATTATTTGTGTCATGATTCCGGTGTGATTTATAATATATTATTGTTTGCTCATAACCCTTGGTGTGGTTTCATTATTGGTTTGATTGATTTCAACAAAGGATAACATATCTTTCTGATAACATATCTCCTGACGTGGAGATCAGTTTCTGAGGTTTGGGACATGGAATGTAGGGACAATGACAGGGAGATCAGGAGAAGTGGTGGAATTATTGGTCAGAAGAAGAGTGGACATATGTTGTGTGCAGGAGACGAGATGGAAGGGAAGTGGTGTGAGAATGGTGAAGGGTAGGCAGGGACAGAAATACAAGTTTGTGTGGCAAGGGTGCCTGGAGGGCGTGAATGGTGTTGGTGTCCTGTTTTCTGAGGAGTTTGTAGACAGTGTGGTGAGTGTGACTAGAGTGAGTGAAAGGTTGATGATGGTGAAAATGATGATTGGAAAGCTCTTGGTGAACATTATCTCGGGATATACTCCGCAGGTTGGTCGGAGCCATGAAGAGAAGGACAAGTTCTGGTGTGCTATAGAGAAGCTGATGGAAAACGTGAAAGATGAGGAAGTTGTTGTGGTCGGAGGAGACCTAAATGGACATGTGGGAAGGAGTATGGACGGTTTTGAGGGAGTTCATGGGGGTTACGGATATGGTGTGAGAAATGGAGAAGGTGAAAGGATTTTGGAGTTTGCTGATGGAGCTGATTTGTTGCTTTGTAATACTCAGTTCCAGAAAGAGGATAATAAGCTTGTTACATATACGTCAGGTGGGTCGACGACAACCGTTGACTACCTGCTGGTGCGTAGGCGAGATAGGGGGCACCTCCGGGACACAAAGGTGATCCCAGGGGAGGAGGCTGTTTCACAGCACCACTTGGTTGTCTGCGACATAAGGGTGAAAGGTGCGAGGAGAGCTCGGCGGGTGAAGTACCAACCGAGAATGAAGGTGTGGAGGTTGAAAGAGGTGACAGTGAGGGAGGCATTAAAAGAGAGGCTGAGTATGGTAGAGGATGATGTGGTTGAGCTTGAAAGTGGCTGGATGTCAATGAAAGCCGTTGGGAGCCGTTGGTGAGGTATGTGGATGGACAAAAGGACCACCGAGGCACTCGGAAACATGGTGGTGGGATGATGACGTTGGAAAGAAGATTGACGAGAAGAGGAAGAAGTTCAAGGAGTGGCAGAAGGCGAAGGGTATGGGGGCAGAAAAGGCAGAGCATGAAAGTTATAAGGCAGCCAAGAAGGCTGCAAAGAAAGAGGTAGCAAAGGCACAGGAGGCATGTAGGAAAATGGTCGGAGAACGCTTGGATTTGGAAGAGGGTCAGAGAGCGGTATTCAGGATTGCAAAGCAGATAGCGAAAGAGAGGTGCGATGTGATGGGGGTGAGTTGCTTGAAGGATGAAGTGGGACAAATCGTTGTGGACCCAGATGGAATTAAAGGAAGATGGAAGAGATATATGGAAATACTGTTGAATGCAGAGAATGAATGGGATGGCAACATAGAGAGTAATCCAGTTTTAGCACCGGCAGAGAAGATAACCGAGAAGGAAGTTGAGGAAGCGATAAAAGCAATGAAGAGTAGAAAAGCGGGAGGGCCGACGGGAGTTGTGGGAGATATGTTGAAGGCAGCGGGAAATTGGGGTGTGAAGAGAATGACAGGGATCTGCAATCTGGTGGTGAAAGAAGGCCGCATTCCAGTGGATTGGGAACTGAGTACCCTCGTCCCTCTATACAAGGGGAAAGGTGACCCGACTGGACTGTGGCTCGTATCGAGCGATAAAGTTATTGGAGCATGGAATGAAGGTATTGCAAAGGGTGTTGGAGAGGAGGATAAGGAAGAAAGTGAAGATTGACGAAATGCAGTTTGGATTTATGCCAGGAAGAGGAACGACAGATGCGCTTTTTATCGTGAGGCAGTTGCAGGAGAAGTATATGGAGAAGAGGAAGAAGTTGTTTCTTGGGTTTGTTGATCTGGGGAAAGCATTTCATAGGGTTCCACGTGAAGTAGTGACATGGGCATTGAGGAAGTTAGGAGTGGAGGAATGGTTGATCAGAGTAGTGATGGCAATGTACAAAAGAGCACGCACAGCTGTAAGGACGAAGGACGGGAACAGTGGTGAGTTTGAGGTGAAGGTGGGAGTGCATCAGGGGTCGGTACTAAGTCCACTACTATTTGTAGCTGTGATGGAGGTGCTGGCTCAGAACGTAAGGGAGAGTTTACCGTAGGAGTTGTTGTTTGCAGATGATCTGGTGTTGATTGCAGAAAGTATGGATGGACTGAAGGAGAAGATGAACAAGTGGAAGGAATGTATGGAGACAAGAGGTCTGAAGGTGAATATCGGAAAAACGAAGGTGCTGGCAAGTGGTAAAGCATGTGGTGAGGTGGAAAGAACTGGGAAGTGGCCGTGTGCTGTGTGCAGGAAGGGTGTCGGAGTGAATTCCATTCAATGTACAATGTGTGCTGAGTGGGTTCATCAAAAATGTAGTGGTTTGAGAGGGTCATTAACCAGTGTGGCAGCTACATTTAAGTGTAAGGTGTGCACAGAGGGAGCTGCAGATGGAGGAAATGTTGAGTTGGATCTTGGAGATGGCGTGAAGCTGGAAGTTGTGAAAACATTTTGTTACCTAGGAGACATGCTGAATGGAGAAGGTGGATCAGACTCGGCAACGGTTGCTCGAGTGAGATGTGCATGGAAGAAGTTTCGGGAACTGAATGGCGTGCTGATGATGAGGGGAGGGTCGTTGAAGCTGAAGGGAAAGGTGTATGCTGCATGTGTGAGAAGTGTTATGATTTATGGGAGTGAGACATGGGTAATGAACATAGAGCAGCAATGAAGGCTGGAAAGGGTGGAAATGCGAATGGTTCGGTGGATGTGTGGAGTATCGTTGAGAGAGAGGCAGACAAATGATGAATTGCGAAAGATGATGGGAATAGAGCCTGTGATTGATGCTGTGAAGAGAAACAGGTTGAGATGGTTTGGTCATGTGTTGAGAAAGGATGAAAGTGACTGGTTGAGAAGAGTGATGGAAATGAATGTGGAAGGAAGTAGAGGACAGGGAAGACCGAGAAAGACTTGGCTAAAGATGGTGGAAGAAGAAATGCGGGCAAGGGGGTTAACAAGGAGAGATGCAGAAAATAGGGCAAAATGGAGAAGATTGCCATGGGGACCGCAAGGCTAACCCCCCGCTCTAGCAGGGAAAATGGCCTTAAAATGCCTGTTGTTGTTGTTGTTGTTGTTGTTTAACATATCTTTCTGCCGGGGACCCTCTCGGGGTTCGGAGGTTTACCGAGACCAGGGGATAGGGGAAGACCCCGTAACAACACACACAAACACACACAGACAAACACACACACACACACACACACACACACACACACACACACACACACACACACAAACAAACACACAAACCGGAGTGATCAACATACTTGGAAAAAAAAAAATTGCCAAGTAATGAATGGACTCAAATGCAATGCCATCTCCTCAGGCGAGGGTAATAATGGAGAGTTATGCAGAGCAGCTGACCTGTTCAAACAGATTCGATGAAACTCAATGGAGTTTCTCTACATCTGGTGAAGATAATAATTAGAGTGGACCAACTGAAATAAGCCGACGCAAAGCGCTCACCGACACAGGTAATGCCAGACACGTCGAGTGTATAACCAGGGGGACAACTGCAGCGGAACGATCCGTCTGTGTTGATGCAGAATCCACCCTGACAAATTCCTGGATTTTCAGCACATTCATCCAAGTCTGCAAGAGGATTAAAGGATTGACAATAGGGAACATATTAATCGTTAGCTTATGACATTCAATCACCTTTCATGGCTGTGCAACGCAAGGTGCAGGTAACGTCGCCATGAGGAAACCCATTATCAAAAATAATGAACGTCTTGTGTTGTCGAATGTGTACAGTTCTGTTACTTTGAAAACACATCTCATTTTCTGCATTACTATCAATTAAACTGACAGGAGCAACAATTAACATGAGAATAAAAAATCCTGAAATTATGTTTAGTTTCTTCAACAAAAGGTGTCGCAAGATGAAGAAAGAGCAATCAGAGATTGCAAACCCTCGCCAGGATGTATTTTCAGTGGTTTTTAAGGCTTTTGTGTTAAAACAAATATGGCGGCCGAACCACGTGACCGATGACGTCATCATTATTATTTTTTTCTCCACCAATTTATCCCATGATGACGCTCAAGAAATTTCATCTTGAGCGGATGATGTTGTGTGCTTGTCGAATTATGACGTCATAATGGAGGCAGCCATGACATCATCATTAACAGATGTTACTCCCCAGGGAGTGTTCTTTACAATGAGCCATGTCTCAATTTTTTCTATGCAGCGCTTTCGGAGATATAGAGGTGCAAATGTTTTTCGGTTTTTCCAAGATGGCGCCCATACCACGTGACCTATGACGTCATAATTATCAATAAAGATTCCACAGAAGAGTAACCGCTCCTATGGTGAAAGTTTCCTGTCAATCGGACCAACGGTTGCACAGAACATCATTTATTCTGTGCGGACAAACAGACAGACAGACAAACGAACTCAAATGCAATACCCTCTCCCCTGGAGAGGGTAACTCGAACAGCACATGGTAGAGAGCGTACCTCCTCGGTACGCGTTCGGACCTGAACCAAAATCGAATCAATTCGTCCTTGTCACACACCCAACCTGTCCACCAAATTTTGTCTAAATCCGTCTACAACCTTTTGAGATACCCTGCTCATGTGCGACAAACAAACAAACATACAGACATACAGATAGACAGACAGACATACAGACAGACATACAGACATACCATCTTCGGTGGTGGAGGTAATCAGAATTTTAAAATCACCTGCTAATATCGCTGAAACTTACACCTCTTTAACTCAATTCAAACTCACCAACTCTGTTGTTGTCCATATCGGGAATAATCCCCACCCCTAGTGGACAGAGCTCCTGGAAGTTTGATTCTGTTCCAGCAAAAACACAGCACACAATGATAGTCTGAATGCTTGCGTAGTCGCCGCACACCTTGAAATACCTTCTGTGAACCTCGATCAGGCAGAATAATAGATGAGATGTTCCTCCACATGTTTGATTAAACCTCCAGGGATAGAGGACATTGAGGAGTTAAGGAGATGGGAAAACAGAGGATATTTGTAGCTGGAGAGATGGGGGAGGTGGGGAGGTTGGGGGTATGTGGGAGGTGGGGAGGTTGGGGGGTATGGGGGAGGGGGGAAGGTTGGGGAGTATGGGGCAGGTGGGGAGGTTGGGGCGGTATGGGGGAGGTGGGGAGGTGTGGGGAGGTTGGGGGGTATGGGGGAGGTGGGGAGGTTGGGGGGTATGGGGGAGGTGGGGAGGTTGGGGGGTATGGGGGAGGTGGGGAGGTTGGGGGGTATGGGGAAGGTGGGGAGGTTGGGGGGGTATGGGGGAGGTGGGGAGGTTGGGGGGTATGGGGGAGGTGGGGAGGTTGGGGGGTATGGGGAAGGTGGGGAGGTTGGGGGGTATGGGGGAGGTGGGGAGGTTGGGGGGTATGGGGCAGGTGGGGAGGTTGGGGCGGTATGGGGGAGGTGGGGAGGTTGGGGGAGGTGGGGAGGTTGGGGGGGGGGGGCGGGAGAGATGAAGAGTTCTGGAAGTGATGGGAGGCTGCGGTTCACCATGTGGTTTTGGGCAGATCTCACAGGGATTTCCCCAGCCTTCCGCGGGCATGGCGCTGCAGCAGCAATGACGCTTTGTCGTGTTGAAAGGCTTGGGGCTTGAACACCGGCCCTCTTCAAAACGCGTAAAGCAGTAGCTTTTTCTCAGGTCTAAAGAGAGTCAAGATGAGAGATGATTTATTAGGTTTTTCAACACAAGCTGCATGATATGAATGTTTCACTGCGAATAAACACGGTTACGGTATCTTCAATATGAGAGTTACAAAAAAACATTTTCTTTCTGCCATCAACTTCTTTTGGATGAGATGCATGCGCTTGTATGATGATAGATTCCGTAATTCTGAACAACAATCTTTTTATTTGGATTGTGGAAAGTTCATTGGGAAATAAACCCAGAACATATAGGGGTGGATACATACATGCATACATATATACAAATATACATACATCCATATATACATACATACAGACATATACATACATACATATACATACATATATACATACATACATACATACATACATATATACATACATAGACACATACATACATACATACATACATACATACATACATACATACATACATACATACATACAGACATATACATACATACATGCATACATATATACAAATATACATACATCCATATATACATACATACATACAGACATATACATACATACATATACATACATATATACATACATACATACATACATACATATATACATACATAGACACATACATACATACATACATACATACATACAGACATATACATACATACATGCATACATATATACAAATATACATACATCCATATATACATACATACAGACATATACATACATACATATACATACATATATACATACATACATATATACATACATTGACATATACATACATACATATACATACATACATACATACATACAGACATATACATAGACACATACATACATACATACATACATACATACATACGTATATACATACATATATACATACATTGACATATACATACATACATACATACATACATACATACATACATACAGACATATACATACATAGACACATACATACATACATACATACATACATATATATATATACATACAGACATATACATACATACATACATACATACATACATACATACATACATACATACATACATACATACATACATACATACATACACACATTCAATGCTTGGTTGGTTGTTCTTTTTCATTTTCCAATTTGGTTACAAAATGTTGTGAGTTCATTACCTGAGGTTTGTCTTTGTGAACTGAAATACTCAGGTTTGTAAACTAAAATGTTCAGATTAGTAAACTGAAATATTAGGCTTTGTAAACTGAAATGTTCAGATTTGTAAACTGAAATATTAGGCTTTGTAAACTGAAATGTTCAGATTTGTAAACTGAAATACTCAGGTTTGTAAACTGAAATGTTCGGCTTTGTAAACTGAAATGTTCAGATTTTAAACAGAAATGTTCAGATTTGTAAACTGAAATACTCAGGTTTGTAAACTGAAATGTTCGGCTTTGTAAACTGAAATGTTCAGATTTTAAACAGAAATGTTCAGATTTGTAAACTGAAATACTCAGGTTTGTAAACTGAAATGTTCAGCTTTGTAAACTGAAATGTTCAGATTTTAAACAGAAATGTTCAGATTTGTAAACTGAAATACTCAGGTTTGTAAACTGAAATGTTCGGCTTTGTAAACTGAAATGTTCAGATTTTAAACAGAAATGTTCAGATTTGTAAACTGAAATACTCAGGTTTGTAAACTGAAATGTTCGGCTTTGTAAACTGAAATGTTCAGATTTGTAAACTGAAATGTTCAGATTTGTAAACTGAAATACTCAGGTTTGTAAACTGAAATGTTCGGCTTTGTGAACTGAAATGTTCAGATTTTAAACAGAAATGTTCAGATTTGTAAACTGAAATATTAGGCTTTGTAAACTGAAATGTTCAGATTTGTAAACTGAAATATTAGGCTTTGTAAACTGAAATGTTCAGATTTGTAAACTGAAATACTCAGGGTTGTAAACTGAAATGTTCGGCTTTGTAAACTGAAATGTTCAGATTTGTAAACTGAAATGTTCAGATTTATAAACTGAAATACTCAGGGTTGTAAACGGAAATGTTCGGCTTTGTAAACTGAAATGTTCAGATTTGTAAACTGAAATGTTCAGATTTGTAAACTGAAATGTTCAGATTTGTAAACTGAAATACTCAGGGTTGTAAACGGAAATGTTCGGCTTTGTAAACTGAAATGTTCAGATTTGTAAACTGAAATGTTCAGATTTGTAAACTGAAATACTCAGGGTTGTAAACGGAAATGTTCGGCTTTGTAAACTGAAATGTTCAGATTTTAAACAGAAATGTTCAGATTTGTAAACTGAAATACTCAGGTTTGTAAACTGAAATGTTATGTTAGGCTTTGTAAACTGAAATGTTCAGATTTGTAAACTGAAATGTAACTGTCGGAACAAGTGTTTGCTTCACACTAGTGTGCATATTAATTTTGCCATAATGTATGCAGATTGTTGAAGCCGTTTATCTGTAATTGGCTTTAATTTAATTTTGTAGTTTAAGAGGTGCAAAAACTTTGCCTATTGGCCAATATTGGTGTTTTCTGGAAAGTACGATGGTGTGCCAGCACCCTCAGGTTCCTTTCTTCATTGACATCTAAAGTGGCAGGCGAAGGCGAGTGAACTCCCAACGATGTGTTTGTGTTTGATTTTGATTTGATGTGTTTATGTCTTTTGATTGTGTACTTGTTTGCTTCCCCCTCTCTCCCCATCTTGTCTCCCGCTCCCTTTATTATATGTCTTATGTGTCCGTTTGTTTTTTTTGTCATTAATGTTAGCTCTTACACGAGCCTCGATTTTGTATACAAAAAAAAAAAAAAAAAAAATTTGTGTGCCAGAGGAATCGGTGCAAAAAGCAAACTGAGACCTGAAGGAAAGTCCATCGGGATTTTTCAGCACGTGGACTTTTCCCCTACTAGAGTGGAGAAGTTTCTGATCCAGCTCGACAACTTTTCCGCAACCAGTGCTAATGGCATAAGTGTTCCAATCCACAGGAAAGATGTTTCAGTTCAATCATACTCTCTCCTCTCTCTTTCACAGGTCCTTCTTGGATGGGCAATTTCCTTCATGCTGGAAAGTTGCAAACATCACTCCTATCGATAACATCTTCCAAAACTACAGTCATATCAGCCTTATCCTCATCGTAAGCAAGAAATGGAGGAGTTCCATCATTGCAGCCAACATCAGGCACTATCTCTTCTCGTACTCAGGAAGAGGTGCCATCCATGGAACTCTTTAGCCCCTCTATCTGCCATCATATTTCATAAGAGGATCATATCTACAAGCTGGCATCAAAGGCTACGTGACCATCATGGTGGTCAAGGCTTTCAAACGAAGCTCCATGGAGTTTGTTTCACCACTCTGGGCTGGTCAAACACAAGGTCCTCTGCAACATTTGAATTCAAGACTGGAGGTGGATTCCCAAGGACGATCATTCTTTTCATTCTCCCACCGGTGGCATGCGAAATTCCCTTTTATACAAGTTTATATCTGGCCTTGTTTCTCTTGTGCTCTACTACCTTTGCCATGCCCAAACCATCCCAGGTCCCAAGAGCTCCTCAAGAAACCCTCACATGCTCACTCTCACAAAGTCCAAGCTGCATGCCCACCTGTATTAATTTGCCCTCTTGTTCTCCCGATTGTGGAATCGACTCCCCATGTCCATTACCTAATCCTCGTCACTTCAGTCTTTGACTTGTGCTACCCATCACTACCTTAAGTGAAAGCCCATGCACATCTACGACCTCTTCAACACATGCTGATTATTTGGGGAAGAGGGGGAGCCAGGAGAAGGACTGAGAATTGAGGGGTGAGCGGAGTGGGGTGAAGGGCAATGGTAGCGATATTGATATATTGCGATAGTGAAATGGGATGTGTGATGCGGTATTGGATGTGCGGCCTCAAACCAGCACTGTTGAAGTGCTTGCCGGGCTGAGTACAGGAGTCACACTCAGTCTTAGCCAGTGTGTAGCTGCACGCAGGGTCTTAGCCAGGGTACAAGATGGACTGAGAGCGAGTGGTCAAAGGAGTGAGCAGTGGAACAGTGAGAGCCAAACCCCAAGTGTGAGGCATGTTTATAGCGGGAAGTGGCCAAGAGCAAGCACCTTTGATGTTGCTGGGCAAAGGACTAACAGTGGTGCGAGATTTAGGTGGCACGTGCACGTGCCAGCTAATTGGCATGCACACAACTGCACGTGCAAGCAGAGCTGCTTTTGTGGCACAAAAATCCAAATGGGATTTGGCACGCACAGCCCGAAGCTTGATTGGTGCAGGCTGCCGAAGCTTGACTGGGGTCTTGTCCCCAGCGCATACAATCGCCATGCTTTTCAGCGCACCAAAACGTCATTTTAACTACAATCTGGCCAAACGGGTAGTGTAGCAGAGATAGGGTAGTGCAGGGTGTGTGTGTATGTGTGTGTATGTGTGTGTGTGTGTGTGTGTGTGTGTGTGTGTGTGTGTGTGTGTGTTTGTGTGCTCCTGCGCATGTCTGCATAAATTGTATTTAACTATCGGAAGCTTACGAAACACTTGTATTTTAGTTGGCACGTCAAAGTTGTATGGACAAAGGTGGCACGTGACTTGGGTGGTAACTCCAAAGACAATACAAAGTTCCAAAAGTAAAAAAAAACAAACAAAAAAAATCACAGATTTTAAATGCTTATATCGTGAGACATCTTGATCAGCTTCCTGGCATACACCCCACGTAAAGTATAAACAAGGACTCAAGAATCTAACTACCAACAGCCTCGACTAATCCATTTCAGTTCAAAAAATCTCAAAGAATAGATTCTTAAGAAAAATCAAAATAATTTCATTTGCACCTTTAACTCGAGCCAAGGAATTTCTTGTATAATTTGGCAAAATGGAACACGAGGCCAGACTTCATTCCCTATCCAACTATTTGGCTTCCCAAGGCGTACTTCCCAACACTGTTTGATGTGTGCGCTGTATGTATGTAGATGTATGTTTGCCCTAGATGTATGTTTGCTTCAACACTGTTTGACACCTGACAGGTGAACGATTACCATGACAGGTTCGGCCATTCTGGGAGAGCGTGAATCCCGGAGGGCAGATGCATTCAAAAGTACCATCCCTGTTCACACAGGTACCCAGCAGACATAGGCCGGGTTGCCGCACACACTCGTCTACATCTGTGCAGAGGGATATAGGAGGAACAGAAAAAAGAAACCAGAAGAAAGAGCAATCAGAGATTGCAAACGCGGACCAAACATAAATATGGCGGCCGAACCACGTGACCGATGACGTCATCATTATTTTTTTTCTTCACCAATTTATGCCAAGATGATGCTCAAGAAATTTCATCTTGATCGGATGAAGTTTTGTACTTGTCAAATGATGACGCCATCATGGAGGCACATATGACATCATCATTAACATATTTTATTCCCCATGGAGAGTTCTTTACAATGAGCCATGTCTCAATTTTTTCTATTCAGCACTTTCGGAGATATAGAGGTGCAAAGTTTTTCTGTTTTTCCAAGATGGCTGACGTCACACTTATCATTAGAAAAATTCTACAGGTGGAGTTGCACCGATGGTGAAAATTTCCTGCCGATCGGACCAACGGTTGCAGCCAAAATCATATTTATTCTGTGCGGACAAACAAACAGACAGACAAACGGACTCAAATGCAATACACTCTCCTCAGGCGATGGTAACAAGGAAAGGACAAGAGGCAATGGGAGAACATAGGGAATTGTTTGCGTGAAGAAGAAACCTAAGTTGTATCTCGTCAATTAGTGCTTCCACGGAATGTAATAAATTATTCCCATCCCGGAAATCTGCAGTATTTTGATCTGACACTGGGAATGAATACAATTGTTGATAAGTTTTTAATGTTTTCTTTTGATAATGATGATAATAATCTGGTGAGGAATCCCCCCAATTTTGTTGGGTTTCAAGAAGCACAAGATCACTTAAGAGATCATCAAATGGGGTTGAACCAATATAATGACATTGATTATCATCTCAATTATTAATAATATCAATCACTTTCAAATATTAAAGTACAAAAAAACAACTCTTTTGAACAAAATGATACGAGAAACTAGATTGAGTAAACATCAATTACAATGCAATTAATCCCAATAGTGAAGAATAGGAAAATGAGATTGTACTCACCTGTACAGACCTCGCCCGATACCTCATATCCAGATGGACAGATACACCTGAAAGCCCCATCCAGGTTCTGGCACGTTCCAGGTGTGCAGATTCTTGGTGTCTTTATACATTCGTTCACATCTAGCACAATAGTTTGTGAGAGTTCGATGTTTTACTCATGTTGTTGTTATTATTATTACTTGGAAAACAATATGAATTTAAAAAAACAATCATAGGTTGTAAATATATATGATAAAGCCGGAATGCTCATGGATGACCTTCAGGGAGGGGGTAGCCTGCCACATCTGGAAAGGTCACATGGTACCACTGTACCAGTCAACACCTTGTCGTTGACTCTTAATGCCCTCATGGCAACTTGGGTTGGGCACTAAATTGGTGCTCATGAAAAAACTTGGCACAAAAAATACCACTGAATGAATAGAAAATAAAATAATGAGCAAAATATTGTGAAAATAAAATGAAGGAAAATGCAAAGCTCCAGTGTAGAGTCTTCCACCCCTCTCCTCTCCACCCCTCCCCGCCACTCTCTGCCTCTCGCCAGCCCTCACCGCCCCTCTCCACACCTCCCTCATCATCTCCACTCCTCCACACCCATCCCTGCCCTTCTCCACCCCTCCCTGCCCCTCTCCACCCATCCCTGCCCCTCTCCACTCCTCCCTGATCATCTCCACCCCTCCCCACTCCTCTCCCCCCATCCCCACCTCTCTCCACCTATCTCCGGTCCTCCCCGCCCCTCTCCATCACTGTCCACCACCCCTGCCCCTATCCACCTCCCCTCGCTCCTCCCTGCCCCTCTCCACCACTCTCACCAATCTCCACTCCTCCCAGCCCCTGTCCACCTCTCTCCACCTAGTCCTGCCCCCTCTCCACCCATTCCCGCTCCTCTCCACCTCTCACTTACACTCTCCACTCCTCTCCTCCCATCTCCACCACCCCTGCCCCTATCCACCCCTCCTCGCTCCTCCCTGCCGCTCTCCACCACCCCTGCCCCTATCCACCACTCCTCACTCATCCCTTCCCCTCTCCACCACTCTCTGCCACTCCACCCCTCCCCACGCCTCCCCACTCCTCCCTGCCCTCCCCACCACTCTCTGCCACTCTACACCCTTCCCCACTCCTCATTGCCCTCCCCACCACTTTCCACCCCTTCTTGCCCCTCCATGCTCCTCTTCACCCCTCCATGCTCCTCTCCATTCCTTCCCACATCTCCCTGCCCATCTCCACCACTTTCCACCCCTCCCCGCCCCTCTCCACCCACCACTCTCTGCCACTCTATGTCCTCTCCACCCCTCTCTGCTCCCCCTCGCCCCTTCTTCCACACGATCTTTTTGTATGTCGGTCATTTCCATCAAATTTAACTTAATAGTGTAAATCTACACATGCTTTTAACACATTTACATGCCAAGGACATCTCAATGCGGTCCCAGTTGTTTATTTCAATCTATTCACAATCGAAATCCACCCACCCTGACAATGACGCCCATCGACGCTGCTTTCATAACCATCTCCACAAAGGCAGCGAAAGGAGCCCAGGGTATTGACGCAGTCGCCATTTTGACACACGATGCCAGCCAACGTAGAGCATTCATCCACATCTTGGGAAGCGGAGGGACATTGTTACATCAGTGGCCTGGATATCCTGGATTTAATGCCCTTGTCAGTCAATCAAAGAAAATGCGTACCGGTACTTAATAAATCAGAGGTCAATATGGCAATACGACGGCGCCAGATGGTCACGCACATGAGCTGAGATAGGAACACCAAACAGGGTTGCCCTGTCTGTTATTCCTATCTGTGGACGTACCTCATGATTTTGGGATCAAATATTTAAATTCCAAACACTGCGTTGATTTTTCTATTGTCTACCAAGGCTCTGGTGATTCATGCGACAGTGCGTTGATGTATCATACTGTCCTTGTTCTGCCCGTCATGTTTGCACAAGCTCTTGTATGTGTACCTCAGTTCAAAGCAAAAATAAAACAAGAAAGAGTAATCAGATTGCAAACTCTCGCCAGGATGTATTTAAGGCTTTTGTGTTAAAACAAATATGGTGGCCGAACCACGTGACCGATGATGTCATCATTATTATTTTTCTAAACTAATTTATGCCTAGATTATGCTGAATAAATTTCATCTTGATCGGATGAAGTTTTGTATTTGTCAAATTATGATGTCATAATGGAGGCACCTATGACATCATCATTAACATATTTTATTCCCCATGGAGAGCACGGCCACGCCATTCCCTATTCCCCAAGCACAGCCATTCCCTTTGCAATGAGCCATGTCTCAATTTTTTATATTCAGCGCTTTTGGAGATATAGAGGTGCAAAGTTTTTCGGTTTTTACAAGATGGCGGCCGAACCACGTGACCTATGACGTCATAATTATAAAAAATTCTACAGGTGGAGTTGCACCTATGGTGAAAATTTCCTGTCAATCGGACCAACGGTTGAAGAGAAAATCATATTTATTCTGTGCGGACAAACAAACAGAGAAACAAACAAATGAGAAATCGGTCAGAGACCGAGGACTTGCCGGAATGTACTTTTTTTTATCGGCCATTTTGGATCAAAATGGCGGGAAATCTATACATGCATATACGCGGTGACTAGGCCAATCCCGCAGCGAGTTTCCAAATATAATACGTTTTTATTAATTGCTGTTGTAATCAATCAAGGTAAGTACACATTTTGTTACTTTTACGGAAAAAAAAAAAATACACAATACAGTACGTACTTATATTTTTTAGCCTTTCTCCATTTTTAAAGCATTGTGTTTAAACTGTCAAGGCCCCCGCGTGAGCATCCGTTGCCTAGTAACCAATGACAGTTTCCACGATTTTCACGTTTTGGGTGACCTTGAGCTTGACCTTGGGCCTAGAGCGTTAGAAATTGGGCACAGTCTATTCGAGGGCAAGGCAAATTTGTGTGTAAAGTATGGCGATGCTGTGTGCAACGATGTAGACGTAGTACTGCGCACAAACAGACAGACAGACAGACAGACAAACCAACCAATCGACATACTTGCCGGAATCTCTTCCGGCAAGTAACAAACGGACTCAAATGCGATACCCTCTCCTCAGGCGAGGGTGATAAAAATCCCATCGCAAGGCTCTAGGACCTAAGTCAAGGAGAAGCAAGATTTGGGTTAAACTGTGAAGTCTTCAGTCACATCATTTGTCGGTGCATTTGTGGCGCATGTCTGGGGAAAAAATTGTATATTTGCTTTCATTTCAGGAGAGAGATGGCCAGGAGCAAACTAGTTAGCCAACAGTAATGATGGATGTTCTTGAGAACCCTCATCAGAAGTCCAAACTAAATTAATCTTCTATATATATATAAAACACAGTTTGTGTGTGTGTGTGTGTGTGTGTGTGTGTGTGTGTGTGTGTGTGTGTGTGTGTGTGTGTGTGTGTGTGTGTGTGTAATGTTACCGATAGACTCCTAAACGGAGAGGCTTACGTGCTTGATATTTGGCATAGACATGGCCATTGAGCATGGGACGAACATGGCCGAACTCAAAATATTTGACGATCCATATTTTTTATTCATATTTACCTCAGCGCATTTCAGCGCACGGAATCAACGGAATCAGAGTAGGTGGGCGCTGATTCGCTCAGAGCGATCACGTGATGACGCTATGACGCTATGAACGCTATGACGCTATGAACGATATAACGCTATGAACACTATGACGCTATGACTCTATGAAAAAAAAAATCGCTATGACGCTATGAACGCTATGACGCTGTGACCGCTATGACGCTATGACGCTATGAAAAAAAAATCGCTATGACGCTATGAACGATATGACGCTATGAACGCTATGACGCTATGACGCTATGAAAAAAAAAACCGCTATGACGCTATGACGCTATGAAAAAAAAAATCGCTCGCTTTGCCAAAGGGCTCGCTCCCCCCCCCCCCCCGTTCCCCCCCCTCCCCCTCCCCTCCCCTTCCCCTCCCCCGCCCGGCAATGCCGGGTACTTCTGCTAGTAGCAGATAATGATAATGTCCCAGGAGATCACGATCCGGTACATACCCACACAGTCGATGTTGTGCCCGAGCTCAAAGCCAGGGAAACAGAGGCAGTTGTAGGAGCCAAGCAAGTTCTTGCAAGTCCCGTTTCCACAGGGTTTCCTCTCACACTCATCCACGTCTGCGTGAGATGAGAAATGCCGTTTTGTGAAGTCCGGGCCTATCCAGGCTTTCGCAATGGAACAGTAGAGATGCCAACAAAATAAAATGGGAATCAAATGGTGACAAAGCAGACAGTTGTCCTTGCCTGTGCACATGCGCTGGTCTTGTGTGGGCTCGAAGCCGTTGGGGCAAACACAGTGATAACCGCCCATCATGTTAACGCAATGTCCGGGGCTGCAAACACCTGGCAGTTCCTCACACTCGTTCCTATCTGCAGGACATGTTTAGGAAATTCAGAACAAGCACGGCCATGTTGAGGGAACGTTGGTCCACATAGCTGATTGACCCCGAATAAGAATCACACATGTGTAACACACAAACCACAACAAAAATATGTTGGTAAAACTGTTCAGTGTTTGCAAGCAGATTCAATAATGGTCCAGAAGTGCGGCCTAACACAGTTAAAGTCAAAAACAATTACAATTTAAAAAAAAAATAATGCACAAGTGCTGCAGAAAATAAACGTTCTCTTCGTTTTGAAACTGTTACATCTCAAAAATCAAATCGACAGCATCTTTAAGAGGGTTTATTCTGTACTGGGACCTCTGGGACTCCTCTGGTAGGGAGACCAGGTAGGCAGGACAGCTCAGAGGTAGTGCAGTCACCTTGGAGCTGTCTAGTCTGGGTTAGAATCTGGAACCGACTACGCATCGTCATCCTGGTGTCCTGTACGCAGGGCGATGCATCAGCGCTCCGTCCGTCTGATGGGACCGAAGGCTGCGGCACTCCCACAGTCTAGACAGGTTCACGATGTTAACAAATATAATTTCGTTCACAATTTGGGGGAGATTAGCAAACCTGTACATTTTTGGAATCATCAGAGCATGGAGAATCTGAAAATCAATGTTGGCATTTGCACAGACACCTGCATGGCCGCCATTTTGGATTTTCAAAATGGCCGGCATAAAATACATATTTTGCGCGATCTCGGCTTCTAGTCAACCTAGAGACTTAATTAAATATGCTAATCCTATGTTTTCTGGGTCAAGGAATCCAATAAAGGCCTCAAAATAGTGCTCAGGATTATAGAAAAGCAACAAACAAAGGTAATTGAAAACCATTTTCTTTATATTTGTGATATAACTGTATTACATAATACATGATATTGCAAGTCCTTTGAAGTTATAGGTTGTTATAGGAAGTTATAGGTAGTATCAGATTGAACTATAAGTCCTATACACAGGATCTACGAGGTCTATACCGTTCCGGAATATGCTTTTACAGATCTTCATCACTGTCCTGAGGGTCATTTTCGCAAAGGTGTCTATGCAAATGTAAACATTAATTTTTGGATTCCTCATGCTCTGAATATTCCAAAAATGTATAGTTTTGCTAATCTACCAAAATTTTGAACGAAAAAACATAGTGAACCTGACTACGTCTGTCAATCATTCCCACAGTGTCTTTCACGAAGAGTAGGCAACTGTTTGCTGGATCTCTGTTCAAATTCCTAATTCATACCATAAGCTTCATGTGGCA
Source organism: Myxine glutinosa (assembly GCF_964187855.1). Classification (NCBI taxonomy): domain Eukaryota; kingdom Metazoa; phylum Chordata; class Myxini; order Myxiniformes; family Myxinidae; genus Myxine; species Myxine glutinosa. The sequence continues at coordinate 46,230,312 of NC_136270.1, forward strand.
TCAGGCACCTACACCTTCATATGGCACCTACATATATCAGGTGGCAGGAGATCAGCGGCATTGCTGTGTTCCCAGAAATGATGCAACCAGCAGCTCGATGCTGCGTACGAATGAACGAATCAAAGGATTTGCCAAACTTCAATCAAGACTGCTGTAATCGTGGATGAAAACATCAATTTATACTCCCCTTTCCAATTCTAGTTTCCACCATACTCATTCAACCCTTTCTCCTTTCTCTGATCCAAGTCCTCACTTCAGGGAATTTTCCCAGATTGTTTTTCACGGTTTTGTTTAAATACTGTATGTTTAAACTTTCCCCTGCAGTGTTTTATTCAGTGCTTATTACAACACGCTGTTTTTCTTCCTACTTAAAAGGCTTTTTTCAATTTCCTCATCAAATCATTCCACTTCAAAAAAAAATTCAATCTCTTACAGTCATTCCTTTCTACATTCTCTAAACTCACCTTCATTCCACCCCTCCTCTATCGTTCTTAAACGCATCTCTGACTTGAAAATCATAATAAACCCAGTTTGTAATAAATGTTCGTTTTTCATCAATCACCCACTTTCTAAACCCCCCCTCACCCATCCCCTCCAAAACTCCCCCATTACACCTCCCCTCCAAAACTCCCCCCTCATGCCTCCCTTTCAATTCCCCTCCTCACCCCTCCCTTCCTAAACTCCCTCCTCGCCAGTCCCCTCTAAATCTCCCTCCTCACCCTTCCCCCTTTAAAACTACCCTCTCACCCCTCCCCTTCTAATCTCCCCCCCCCCCCGAATATGTTTCTCCAACTCTCCCTCCTCCCTCCTCCTCAAAGCTGCCTCATCCCCACTTCCTCTCCCTTCCATCACATACCTCCACCTCCTCCAACCTTCGACTTCGCTCTGCACCCCCCTCCCCCTCAAACAACACCTCACTGTCCCTCATCCCATCACCATTAAACCTTTTGTCCTCCTCATCCTTCCCTTTCTCCCATCCCTTCTGCAATCTCCGACACACTATCAACAGCTCTCCCTACCTCCCCGTCTCACCCGTCATCATACCCTACCACTCCACACCCCTGTCCTGTACCCGATGCTCCCCCCTCCCTCTTCCTTAACGGTATTGACCTCAAACATCCGGGGCCTTCGCTCAAACCTGATTGATCTCTCCATACAGGTTGCTTCTGACAAACCAGACGTAATCTGCTCAACAAAAACCTTTTTGCTCAAGGGCATCTGCCATCACCTTGGAAATCAGCCAACATTACCGCTTTATACAACAAAGGTGCAATAACAGATCCTTGCAACTACAGATCAAACAGCCTGCTCCCAATTATCAGCAAGGTCATGGAATCCATCATTGCTTCGGATATCAAATCCTTCCTCTTCTCCAATGGCTTGATCTCTGATCATCAATTTGGTTTCAGACCAGGTCATTCTACTCTGTACATGCTGCTTCTGCTGTCTCAACAATGGATGGAGGTCCTCAATGCCAAACAGGAAATCAGAGCTGTCTCTCTTGACATATCACGTGCCTTCGATACCAACTCTGCTCACCAAACTCTCCTCCTATGTTATCCATGGAAATCTCCATGCATGTCTTGCGGACTTCCTCTCTGGTGGTAGTCAACGTGTGGCCCTGAATGGATTTCTCTCATCTCCCCTTCCTGTTCAGGCTGGAGTTCCCCAAACCAGTGTTCTGGGCCCTGTGCTTTTTCTGGTCTTCATCAATGTTCTCTCCGACTCTCTGGAAAACCCTCTCTATCTCTTTGCTGATGACTCTACTCTCTACCGCTCCATATCTCATCCCTCAGATCGGCAGTCTGCGGCCTCCTCACTCTCTGCAGACCTGGACAAAATCAGAGACTGGTCAAACAAGTGGAACATGTCTTTCGATACTGACAAATCTCACACTCTTACTATGTCTCTCCGAAAAGACAGACTGGAAAACCCTCCCATCTACTTTCTGAACATTCCTCTCAAAGAAGCTCTGTCACTCAAGCTTTTGTGTCTCACTACCTGCCATGATCTTTAATGGGAAAACCATATTTCCAGGCTGGCCTCCAAAGCCAGTCGCCGACTGGGCTTCCTCCGTCGTGCGAAGTCCTTCCTTGGCACACCTGAGCTCCTCACCACATACAAGGCTTTCATCCGCAGCTCAATGGATTACGGTTCCCCTCTCCGGGCTGGTGCTCCTGCCTCACACCTAGCTCGTCTTCACGCTGTTGAAACCAAAGCTTTCAGAATCATTGGAATGTCCTGTGATGAAGCTAACTCCGAGGGCCTTTCACTCACTCACCGCAGGCAGGTTGGTGGTCTTTCCGTCTTCTACCGACTCCTCTCCGGCCTTGATCCCCCAGCTCCCTCTGTGCTCTGTCCCCCTAATATTCCTACACGTCGCACAAGATCTGCCAGCAACCCTTTTATGGTTAAACTGCCAAAATCTAGGCTCTCTGCTCACCTTCACTCTTTCATTCCTCTTTACTCCTGCCTCTGGAACAAACTCTCTTCAATCCCACTCCTCCCTTCAGGTCTTTAAAACAGCTGTTCTCCACCATCTCTTATCTTCCCCCATCAAAAACCTTGATCTTTTCTATCCCCGTCAATTCACCCCAGATCCACTTTTTTGAAATACCAACTTCTTTCCTGGAAGTCTAGCTGTGTCCATGTGTTTTATACCTCTCCCCCCCCCCCCCCCTTCCCATGTCTCCTCCCCCCACGCCCTCTCCCTCCCACAGATCTCCCGATGTCCTTGTTCTCTCCTGTTGTACTTGTGAACTCCCCTCTCTCTCCCCATCTTGTCTCCCGCTCCCTTTGTTCCATGTTTTATGTGTCCGTTTGTTTTTTTGTGATGAATGTTTGCTCTTACACGAGCCTCGATGTTGTATACAAAAAAATTTTTTTTTTTGACGTGTTCGTACAATAAATAATCAGTGAAACGAGCCTTACCAATACACGTCCCAAAAGGTGAAAGTTCATATCCAGGTTGGCACAAACACTGGTACGAACCACGCACGTTGACACACTTGGCGTTCTCTTGGCATGTTATTGGACCTGCACACTCATCGACGTCTGGAAAACAAGCAGAGTTAAAGTCAATAGTTTACCCATGGTGCACTTGCACACCATCAGAAGTTTGTTTGACTCGGCCTGTTTTGCATTTCCATCCGAGCACATTCCGCGTCGTTCTGTGACTCCAAGTTCCAAGATGAAATACGATATCCATTTTCGTCTTCTTCAACGAACGTCCGTGTAATTTATGTTAAAGTTCACTGACATCCTGATAAACCTCCTCCATGAACCCCATATCACCAGAAAAACAAAACTTTTTTTGCCCACAAAGGACATATATTAACAGCAGAGTTGTCTCGCACAGGTCACGGTGATATTGCAGGTATATGGTGATAATTATACGCTTATTACAACTGACCCTGTGCAGCAACTGCTTCGTGATTCAGCGATCACCACAATTACATCGGATGCAAGTCAAACCCTGTTGTACATCCATTGGTTCTGCCCCTCCGTGTTCTCTCCCTTTTGTCCTTTTCCCTCCGTCCTTCCTGTTTGGCTCGCAAACCTATAGCCCAGGTGCCCATCGTGGTCATACGGCCCTGCCTTTCTCCAGGATTTCACTGGTTCACCTCTTCACCTTGGTTGCGGTGGCTGTGTTTGTATCGGCCAAAGTCGGGATTTGAAAATGGATCATGGTCTACCGCCTTTGCCCGTGCTCTTCTGCCCCCTCAGCTCCCAGTCTTCCCGTTTCCTAACAGTATGGGCCTCCAAAATTAGGAGGCTTTGGTCTGTCACAGGTGTTTCCTTACAGGTTGCTGCTGCTACTGTGGAAATTGCATGCTAAACAGAAACGTACCTTGAACAGGGAATTCTCAGCTCAAAGTCTCTCGCTGGTTGTTGCCTCGACCAATTTTAAAGGCCTGACCCCTCCCCAACAGTGGTGTTGCTACTTACCTTGATTAGTGTCCACTAACCCTTCATAACCATCTGGAACACCTCTAGTTATGCGTTTTGCAATCATTTTGATGTCTTCTTTACAGGAATGAGGTCCAGGGAAGAGCAAGGTAGATCTGACAGCAGGAAAAACATCAAGGGAATGAACGAACAGGACAATAGGAGAGCGAGGTTTCTTACATTTCATGCTGAAGACTCAAAAGAGTTGTCAAATTGGTTGGAACTCAAAACAGTTTGGCTCCCAGTTGAAATACAGGATGAAAATGATGGAAGAGATGGTCCACACAATCACGCGAGGCGTTGTGAAAGAGATAATAGAGAGACAGGTATTGGGATTAATGGCAGATAAAGCTGCTGTTGTTGGTCACATGGAGGGGAAGTCTGCACACAGGTGCTGTGACAAGCTGGAAGTGGAAGAGAGATTTCTCAGATTCGACAGCCTGGAAAAAAACATGATACCGAGAGTAATTGCGTAGCGATCAAAGATGTCCTCATGCGCATGGATCTGAGCTTGAGATGTGGTCCCATAATGTGGGACTTTCTTGATTTCATCTAGGAACTTCCAACCTTCCTCAGACACTCTCCGAAATAGGACGCCATCGTCAAATCTGTTGCCGACTTGTTACAATATCCTAAAGCCTAAAGCATGCATCCATCCTCTTTCTTTAACAAGATTCAAATGGATTCGGACACCGGTTTCGATACATGCATCGGGATTGTTGTATCTCGACATCTATTTGAGATAACAGATGGACTAAGCGAGGGATTTCAACACCAGAATGTCTCAGTTGGAGAAGGAATCGAGTTGGTGAGAGCTTACATCTCTACGGGATGACAAGCTCTTTGGTGGCGTTAACACTGAGGCAAAAACACTCGCTTCGAGGCGTTAACACTGAGGCAAAAACACTCGCTTCGAGGTGTTAACACTGAGGCAAAAACACTCGCTTCGAGGCGTTAACACTGAGGCAAAAACACTCGCTTCGAGGCATTAACACCGAGGCAAAAACACTCGCTTCGAGGCGTTAACACTAAGGCAAAAACACTCGCTTGGAGGCGTTAACACTAAGGCAAAAACACTCACTTCGAGGTGTTAACACTGAGGCAAAAACACTCGCCTCGAGGTGTTAACACTGAGGCAAAAACACTCGCTTCGAGGTGTTAACACTGAGGCAAAAACACTCGCTTCGAGGCATTAACACAGAGGCAAAAACACTCGCTTCGAGGCATTAACACAGAGGCAAAAACACTCGCTTCGAGGCGTTAACACTAAGGCAAAAACACTCGCTTTGAGGCGTTACCACTGAGGCAAAAACACTCGCTTCGAGGCGTTAACACTGAGGTAAAAACACTGGCTTCGAGGCATTAACACTGGGGCAAAAACACTCGCTTCGAGGCGTTAACACTGAGGCAAAAACACTCGCTTCGGGCCGTTAACACAGAGGCAAAAACACTCGCTTCAAGGCGTTAACACAGAGGCAAAAACACTCGCTTCGAGGCGTTAACACTAAGGCAAAAACACTTGCTTTGAGGCGTTAACACTGAGGCAAAAACACTCGCTTCGAGGCATTAACACTGAGGTAAAAACACTGGCTTCGAGGCGTTAACACTGGGGCAAAAACACTCGCTTCGAGGCGTTAACACTGAGGTAAAAACACTCGCTTCGATGCGTTAACACTGAGGCAAAAACACTCGCTTCGAGGCTTTGACAGAGGCAAAAACACTCGCTTCGAGGTGTTAACACTGAGGCAAAAACACTCGCTTTGAGGTGTTAACACTGAGGCAAAAACACTCGCTTTGGGGCGTTAACACTGAGGCAAAAACACTCGCTTCGAGACGTTAACACTAAGGCAAAAACACTCGCTTCGAGGCGTTAATACTAAGGCAAAAACACCCGCCTTGAGGTGTTAACACTGAGGCAAAAACACTCACTTCGAGGTGTTAACACTGAGGCAAAAACACTCGCTTCGAGGCATTAACACAAAGGCAAAAACACTTGCCTCGAGGCATTAACACTGAGGCTAAAACACTCGCTTCGAGGTGTTAACATGGAGGCAAAAACACTCGCTTCGAGGCGTTAACACTGAGGCAAAAACACTCGCTTCGAGGCATTAACACTAAGGCAAAAACACTCGCTTTGAGGTGTTAACACTGAGGTAAAAACACTCGCTTGGAGGCGTTAACACTAAGGCAAAAACACTTGCTTCGAGGTGTTAACACTGAGGCAAAAACACTCGCTTTGAGGTGTTAACACTGAGGCAAAAACACTCGCTTCGAGGTGTTAACACTGAGGCAAAAACACTCGCTTTGAGGCATTAACACAGAGGCAAAAACACTCGCTCGAGGCATTAACACTAAGGCAAAAACACTCGCTTTGAGGTGTTAACACTGAGGCAAAAACACTCGCTTTGAGGTGTTAACATTGAGGCAAAAACACTGGCTTCGAGGCGTTAACACTGAGGCAAAAACACTGGCTTCGAGGCGTTAACACTGAGGTAAAAACACTGGCTTCGAGGCGTTAACACTGGGGCAAAAACACTCGCTTCGAGGCATTAACACTGAGGTAAAAACACTCGCTTCGATGCGTTAACACTGAGGCAAAAACGATGTGTCATTCAAAAACGAAAAATATGACGATGGGTCATTGGGTCATGGAGTTGCCTAGTATTTTGGTATTCAAACCTTCCTGAAAAGGATTGCTCAGTCAGGGTGAAAATGATGTCCTTGAATGTAATCATACGATACAATAGTAAATATGTTTATCAATCTTTAATAAAAAGTTATTCATGTTTTTTGTTGGGTCTACTACAAGAGCTCTGCATAGTTGTTGTTGTTGTTGTGGTTCTTGTTGGGGTGGATTTTTTAATGTACACGCATTGGTTGGCCAGCTGCCAGACTCCACCCACATTTGTCATTTGACTCCACCCACATTTGTCATTTGACTCCACCCATTATGGCACCCAGAATAAATAATATGGCCGCCATATTGGTTTTCTGGTGGGCCTAAGACATCAGGCCTGTAGGCCTCTGCTGATTATACACTGCCCGGGTTTGTTGTGTCAGACTTCCATTAGCTTTGTTTGGGTCGAGTGTTACTCACGATGAGGAACCCCGAAAAATCTAATCATATGTGGAATAAAAATTATGAATAAGGTTTAATCAGGAGGAACTGGGTGTACAGAGAAGGAAAAAAAACATATATTTTGTGTCGCAGGTTGTCACCATAGTACAGCCATTCTTGTTTTAACATGCATTTACAGTTTTACATGTAGTTCGTCAATTCACGCAAAATAGATATTGAAAGAAACAAGAGATTTAAACAAGATACATTTGAACGAGCGCGAACTAGATGGCGGCCATCGCAAGTCTCTACCCTTCCCACCTAAGGCAAAGTCGAAAGATGGCAAAAAGATCCACCAGGTTGAATGACACAATATCACATTATGAGTTTTTTTTTTTTTTTCTCTTTTGGCCCATGTGACTCGAAGTCCCCCCCCTCCCACCACCCCCCCAGAGCAAGAACCAGGTGTCAAATCCCCAAAAATATAAATTATTTATTGTTGATTGCATAAAAAGTTTAATTTAAAAATGTTTAAAATGTGTCCGTAATTGCATTTTTCAGTATTTGACTTTTTGACACCGGCCCAAGGGCAGAGCCAAAAATGATTCCGCTCTCACAGCTTCTTACCGGGTGATGATCATAACTACCAAGTTTGGTGAAGTTCTGCCAAACCATTTCGGAGGAGATAGCGTGACGGACAGACGGAGCCGATTACAATATGTCGCTCTTTTTTTTTCTTCTTTTTTTTTCAAAAAGGCGCAGGGATAATGGAAGGAAGAAAATAGATGAGGAAGAACAAAAAAGGTTTGTATTTCACATCTGAACTCACCTTCACAGATTAGCAAGTTGCTGTAGATGAAGCCGATTGGACACTCACAACGAAAGCTTCCGATCTGGTTGATGCAGAGCCCGTTTGTGCATATTGCAGGAATTGAATTACACTCATCAATGTCTGAAACAAAAAAGGTAAGTACAAACAAGGTATCTAATGCATTGGTTTGACGCTTCATCAACAACATATAACATTTGATATTAACCCTTAGATGCAGGCATCAAAAATCCTACATAAACGCAGCCATTGGGCCTCGGAGGCCCAACGGATGTATTCGTGTAATGTTTTTTTTTTTATTATAGATTTTTTTCTTTCATATCCTTTTTCAATCCAGGTCGATGCTCATGGATGTGTATTTGCTCGGAAAATGTGAATCATTGATCCTATTAGTTGTAAGAATCCCATACAAATAATGAATCTTTTTTTTTTTTCAAAAAAAAAAATTTTGTTCTTGGTTTTTCAACTTTTTTTTCTCTAAAAAGTTGAGGCTCATGGAGGAGTATTTGCTCAAAAATATGATTCAATAATCCTTTTATTTAGAATGTATATGTCCACAACTTTCAAAAATCCTACACCTATGCAGCCATTGGGCCTCGGAGGCCCCACAAATGTTCCCACTAACCTGAATGAAATTTTCATATTTTTGTCACTGAATTATTTGTAACCAAGTTATAGGAGCATATAATGAGGCTCATATCAAGAAAATAATAATATAACATAGTAGTACAACATTTATAAGGGGCCTCGATTCGTGTCGGGTTTTTGGGTTATCAGTGAAGAATGAAGATTTCCCCACGAGCCTGAATGCATTTTTTTAATGTCACTTAATTTTGTGTAACAACATGAAAGTCGGTGAAAATGAGGCTCGTTCCCAAAAAAAATTGTACAGCATAGTTTTTGCAACAAAAAAACAACCTTGTGGGCCTCCGAGGCCCAATCACTGCATCCAAGGGTTAAATAAAGGTGAAATTTTAACATTTCATGTTATGTGGGGTTATGTGCTCCAAGAGAACTACGAAGAGCTGAAGGGAGCACAACCGCAACAAAGTCCACGGGATACGAGGCAAAGCTAAGATCTAAAATCACTTGAAGCAAGATGTTTTGAGGGTAGCACTAGATGTCAATGAAAAAAGATTCCATGAGAAATATCAAAATGGAGAAAAGTGGTAAAAGCAAGAGATGCAACTCCAGATGGGAATATTTGATGGCGGACATGGAATATGAGGTTAGGGAGGCTCCTGAAGTGTGAGGACTGTTTAAACAACATCTCAAATGACAAACACTTAAGAATGGCAGGCCCCACCCATTTATACCTGTGAAAACCCTTGCAGCATATCAATTGGTCCAGGTGAAGACCGTTAGGTTACATCAATATTTCAGACGGACAATTCAATAAACCTGGAGTAGCGTAAGAAAGGACAGGATGAGGTGATTGAGGACTGGATGTTTCCTCATTCATAATTCGCTCTTTTGCACCGATGATTTTGAAGATTTGTCCATCAAGCACTCGAGGACGCCATTGACCTGCTACAGGTGCTGATGTCACAATGTGGTGCTTTGCTGTGAATCACAACCGCCTGACAATACTGTACCTGTACTCTGCAGGTTTCAAGGTGATGTGACATTAATAATCCACTGAGGCAAAAAGAAAATGTGTTACTTATGCTTTGAGCAGCAGAATAATGGTCGAGAGTACTCCAAGGACGCCACAATATTGAGATGTCGAGCAAGTTAGCCATCTTTGGAATTCCTTGCTTATAGCCCGACACTGATTGAATGGAAATTTGATGTCTGAATGAATAAAAATATTAATATTTTACGGAAACATTTGAGGAATTTGTCACATCACTTCAACGCTTTGATTAATCAAACGTGTAAAAACAAGAGAAAAATGACCACAGTGTGGTCGCCAGCTGCGACGTGTAGAATCATGAGGATATCCGTTGCAATATGCGCCACCAAATTCGACCAGTCATTAAATTATACGCATGCACTAGCGTCTTTTTGTCTTTCAGCTAAATTTATTCTGGTTGCTTCAAACAAATCGCGATTTTAGTCCGCGATGTTCTTACCTCATACCAACGCACGTCCGAGTGTACGCGCATGCGCTATTCAATAATTACACCTAATTTGTGTCAAGTTCTGTGAAACGAGATTGATATGAAAACTTTCATGTTGTCTTTGTTGCTAAATTTATTCTGGTTTCTTCAAACAAATCGCGATTTTAGTCCGCGATGTTCTTACCTCATACCAACGCATGTCCGAGTGTATGCGCATGCGCTATTCAAAAAGGCACCCCAACAACAAGAACAACAACGCGGTCCTCTCATAGAGCTGCTCGTCGCAGCTAAAAACAAAAGTCACCCGGAAGTGGATTAGCTCAAATAATCTTGCTGGGACATGGGAGCGGCCGGGGTTTTTGATAAAACTATCGAGAACCATGAGAGACCTGAATAACAGTTCTGAGGAACAGAAAGACAAACGTTATTGAGAAGAAACTGTTATACGTGGGTCTTTCGGACACAAGATGCGCATTTAAAGACGTTCATCTTCTCCTCCAGACCTCGATGCACCGAGCACAGGTAGAGCAGTTGCATCGAAAAACAGAGTGCGCTTGAGTTTGGTAAAGTGTTGAAACAAATCAGTGGACAAAGAACTCACCCACAGGTCGTCCTGTTTTGATGTCTATCTCGAAGCCAGGAACCTTGCTTCCACAGAGCTCACCGAAGTCATCTGGACGTATCGAAAAAGAGCGAACATAAAGAAAGACTCATTATGATCCAGACTTCCGTTGTTTCGCCAAAAGCATAACACACATATTGACACAGTTGCCATCACTGATGATACATTATGTGATTTCCTAAGCCGATGCAAATTCCAATTTTGCGATTTTGAAAGGTAAATATGGTGCCAGCATTGACGACGACGGGGGGGGGGGGGGGGGGGGAGGCATTGGTGGGTACACGGTGTCGGTGCTGCGGCGACGCCCCTTTACCTGTTCCAGGTGTCGGGCAAGGCTCGCACGGCTTGTTCCAGCCCTCTCCGATCCCATAGCCACAACAGCACTGTTTCTTGGTGAGGTTGATTGCCAACTCGTTCTCACACGTCCCATTGAAGTCCTTGTAGCAAAAACTGCGCCGCATGTCTGTGAGAAAATTGAACTTTTCAAAAACAATTAAATCATTCTGCAAGTTAACTCACTACACATGTTCTTCCATAAACTTTTTGAGTGCAACGATGAATCTTCTTAGCAATGTTTGGTGAGACATACGCATCGAGGTTGTCCCCATCGACGGAAGGACAACACAGCGAATCGCCATGCCAACGGGAAAATAAAAGAGGTGTTAAGAGAACGTTTTAGAAGACTCACCCATACAGGTTTTTCCGCCATTGCCCTGCATATAATCAACTGGACAGACACATGTGTAGTTCCCAATGGTGTTGTAACAGATTCCTGGGCTGCAGATTGTTGGAAGGTTCAGACACTCGTCTATGTCTGATGTGTAAAAAGAGAGCATTGTGGTGGTGCAAAAAAAATTACATAATGACGTCAAAAAAATAGGAAGATCAAAAACAAACAAGGAATTTTTATTAAATATTTAGCCAAAACAATAGACATTTTAAAACAAGAAGGCATCATGCAGAGCACAATACTTGAAAAATCCACCCCCCCCCCCCCCCGCCAAAAAAAAGGTTGCCATTGATCCATTCAAATAAAATTGACGTTTGATTCATCAAACGTTTGAGTATGGTTACTGCCATGGGAAAGAAGGTGGGACTGATGTTTTGAGCATTAGCCATGATGAAGGGATATATGATAGGATAAATACACTTATCTATCTTTTTGTTGCCAAATACATTGTTAATACAACATTATAGTTTATTAGCTGTTGTGGTTAAAACCAACACGAACCATCATATATATATATTGTTGCGGATCTCAGCGCCGGCCTTTTCCCCTTACCAAGGGGGGGTTAGTCCTCTTGTCTTTGACTAGCCGACGGGACCCGGGACCTATGACATCTTTCCTGGACAGCGCGAAATAGGGTCGTAGGACTAATCACAAATACCTAAGTACTCGCGCCGCCCAGAAACGAGGAAACAAGCCCAGCCCGAATCACGGGTGTTGGTGGATACGCCGAGCGGTAGCGAACCCATGACCCGAGCCGTTAGCAATGACTAAACCCCGATCCAAGCGGTTCTTAATCGTGCCACGCTTACCCAATGATGGAATTCACAGAAACGGTCGAATTTGGAAGAAAGGAAGAACAGAATTTATTTACACAATGTACAATGATCAGCAGAAGAAGACACAGTGCAGCCTTAAACAGTCTTATACTTATCTCCTGGACAAACGGGCCCGTTCATACTCAGACACACTCACACGGGGTTGCAGACGAACAGGTTGATGGTCCAGGGATGGCGTCCGGGCAGCTCTCCCTCCAGTCCCCAACTCGCACCGCGAAGAAGATGTATACAGCGGCCTGGAGCTCTCCACGTGTCGTTGGCGCGCACGGGATTATTACAGGGTGAACGGTAGGGCTGGCTTTGGCGGTTAATCACTCGCGGCTGTGGCCGCGTACGTAATAGTTCAATCAACGCGAACAATGCGCTTCCAAGTCCTCGCTACTGTCGTGTGCACGCGCGACTTCGTGAGTTCTCCAACAACCAATCCTCATCAGTGCTCTCCAACAAGTCCTTTTCCAGCCAGTCTTCCTACAGTCCCGTTCAAGGGCTTTGTGCACTCGCTTATATAGCCTTGCCCAGCGAACCCTCTGGAACTCACCAACCGTTCTTCACCATGCCCTATCACGCCATTCCCTCCGAGCCCTGGTTGGCTGGGAGCCCTTACCGTCACCGCCTCTGATGTGCTCCTCGACTCTGCCACACCCCGACCTCACGCTCCTCCCTCTTTTCAGGTCTACCTCGTGTCACTTGGCTAGTTCGAGCAACAAAAGGCAGCTAACGCTGCTGGCAGCCAAAGCATAACAAACTGCGAGTAGCCAAAGCGTAACAAGCTTGAGGGATGCCAAATGGGGCGCGGGATCGATTATGCCCATGATGGAATTGGGGGGTGGCGCAAAGATGAAAGGGACCTAAGTTCATTTCTTTACACAACGCAGACATTACTAGGGAAATGGCCTACTCTTACACATACTATGACATAACTAATACTCTAAGTGGGCCTACGTGTTGCTTGTGGACTAACTATGGGGGGCAAACCTTTAACCTTTAATGATGTCATATTTACAAATCTCAAAACCGCAACAATATATATATATATTAAATTATTATATATATATATATATATATATATATATATATATATATATATATATATATATATATATATATACATACATACATACATATATATATATATATATATATATATATATATATATATATATATATATATATATATATAACATTAATTTATATATATATATAAATATATAACTGTGAGAAATAGTAGAAACTCCACAGTATGAGCAGGGCGTCTCATTTGCATTAAATAAATAATCAGGAGATTAAATCAGACGCGGACGAAGCTTCAGGACGTCGATCTTTAATTTTTGACAAGCTTTCGACCAACAAAGGTCTTCTTGTGAACTTGGGGACGACTATCCAGACCAACAGGAAATGCCTGCCACACATTAGCCTGTCCGCGATACACAAAACAGTTCTGGAGGTAGCCTCGCCAGGATTAATTTATATATTTTTAAAATTCTCTTCTGGCTAAACAGTTGCATCGGCTCTGCAGAACTACAGCCGCCTATTTCCCAATAGGATTGTATTGCAGCCAACACCAGGAAGAGAATTTAATTCCCTATTATATAGGCCAGTCCACACCAGAGAGGTTTCAAAAGTATACGGCATCGCTGAGGGCCATTAAGAGCTTGAGGAGGCGACTGCCTGAGAATGTGATCCAGCGGCCTTTCCCTGAGTCTCTGGGACAGCATATGTGGTGATCCACCATGCTAGGCTGGTAGATGGATGCGTGTCAACTACCTGGATCAGGTCTGAGTATCCCGACCAGACAACCGACCAGAGCATCCGTGGAATTAGTTCCGTTAGGTCGCCAAATATTACGTTGCTAAATCAGCTTCGGTGGCTAAAGCAGTCAAGAAAAGCTACAGAAGGAAAGCCATCTGCCATTTCAAACACGATCCAGGTTCCTCCGCAACCGCCCGACATTCACAAGTGGCACATACATGAGAATCCCAAATGCGACACATCCCCGTCAGCCGCAGGACCGGTTTCATCATTTATTGGTGAATTATCATCATCATCATCGGATCAATCTTGGATCAGTCACTACAGACAATCTTCTTCCATTGTTCTCTTCTCGCCATTGCTTCAGGAAGGTCACGCCTGTTGATTTTGGTGCCGTGTTCCAGTGTATCGACGTAGGTTGTAGCAGGATATATATATATCTACAGTGCATTCAGAAAGTATTCAGACCCCTTCACTTTTTTCACATTTTGTTATGTTGCAGCCTTGTGCTGAAATCGTTTAAATTCATTTTTTCCCTCATCAATCTACACTCAATACCCCATAATGACAAAGAGAAAACGGGATTTTAGAAAGTTTTGCAAATATATTAAAAAGAAAAAACTGAAATATCACTTTGACATAAGTATTCATACCCTTTGCTATGACACTTGAAATTTAGCTCAGGTGCCTCCCATTTCTCTTGATCATCTTTGAGATGTTTCTACACCTTGATTGGAGTCCACCTGTGGTAAATTCAATTGATTGGACATGATTTGGAAAGGCACACACCTGTCTATATAAGGTCTCACAGCTGACAATGCATATCAGAGCAAAAACCAAGCCATGAGGTCGAAGGAACTGCCTGCAGAGCTCAGAGACAGGATTGTGTCAAGGCACAGATTTGGGGAAGCCCCCCCCCAAAAAATTCTACTGCATTGAAGGTTCCCAAGAGCACAGTGGCCTCCATAATTCTTAAATGGAAGAAGTTTGGAACAACCAGGACTCTTCCTAGAGCTGGTCGCCCAGCCAAACTGAGCAATCGGGGGAGAAGAGCCTTGGTAAGAGAGGTGACCAAGAACCCGATGGTCACTCTGGCTGAGCTCCAGAGATCCTGTGTGGAGATGGGAGAAACTTCCAGAAGGACAACCATCACTGCAACATTCCATCGATCTGGGCGTTATGGCAAAGTGGCCAGACGGAAGCCTCTCCTCAGTGAAAGACACATGAAAGCCCGCTTGGAGTTTGCAAAAAAGCACCTGAAGGACTCTCAGACTGTGAGAAACAAGATTCTGTGGTCTGATGAAACCAAGATTGAACTGTTTGGCCTCAATTCTAAGCGTCATGTCTGGAGGAAACCAGGCACTGCTCATCACCAGCCCAGTACCATCCCAACGGTGAAGCGTGGTGGTGGCAGCATCATGCTGTGGGGGTGTTTTTCAGCAGCAGGGACTGGGGGACGGGTCAGGGTTGAGGGAACAATGAACGGAGCAAAGTACAGAGATATCCTTAATGAAAACCTGAAACAAGCGCTCAGGACCTCAGACTGTGCCGAAGGTTCACCTTCCAACAGGACAATGACCCTAAGCACACAGCCAAGACAACGCAGGAGTGGCTTAGGGACAACTCTGTGAAGGTCCTTGAGTGGCCCAGCCAGAGCCGTGACTTGAACCCAATCGAACATCTCTGGAGAGACCTTAAAATAGCTGTCCACTGACGGTCCCCATCCAACCTGACAGAGCTTGAGAGGATCTGCAGAGAAGAATGGCAGAAAATCCCCAAATACGGGTGTGCAAAGCTTGCCGCGTCATACCCAAGAAGACTCGAGGCTGTAATCGCTGCCAACGGTGCTTCAACTCAGTACTGAGTTAAGGGTATGAATACTTATGTCAATGTGATATTTCCGTTTTTTCTTTTTAATAAATTTGCAAAACTTTCTAAAATCCTGTTTTCTCTTTGTCATTATGGGGTACTGAGTGTAGATTGATGAGGGAAAAAATGAATTTAAACGATTTCAGCATAAGGCTGCAACATAACAAAATGTGAAAAAAGTGAAGGGGTCTGAATACTTTCTGAATGCACTGTATATACATGCATAGAAAAGCATGAGAACTGCCAATGACATTTGTTTCCCATTGATAATCTCGGCATCAGCTCAGAATATTTGTGCCATGCTCTGATTCGTAGTTCAATCTTTGGCGTTCATTATCAAATTACAGATGCTAAAGGATATGAAGCTTCATGGTGCAAACCCTCAATCATGAAAGATGCAATCTATTTTATTTTGAAGCGATGCCAATTGTGAATCACTTAGGCTTGTAATTTGATGAAGATGACGAAAATTGTGAATTCTTTGGTGCTGCCAGCTGGGAGAACACATATCACAGCTCTTTGATTCCTCATGGATAATAAAAGGCAAATGGGTTCGATAATTTAACCATGGTTTTGGTAAAATGGGCATTTGCTGACGTTCTCAGCATAGTTCCCAAAGCCGCATCACAACTTGGGAATTGGGCCCGTCAAGTGAATCGGTCATTGAGAATATACCGATCGTTCTTTGACTCGGGGGCGCATACGGAGTTTTATTATTGCAAAAAGAATTGTATTGCTTGCTTATTTCGGTATTTCCACCATTTTTCCCGTTAATACGCATTACAAATTCATTTGGTCTGTCGGTGATTCGAGTGTCTTGATCGTTAGATATAGGAGTTACAAACATCCGTTAAAGGACAGATTGGATTTGAGCAAATAGCACCAAGTATCAAACGTGCCTGCCTGGCGAGCAACCACTGCTTGGCTTGCCACTTTGGGTATATGGGCGCACGGCGCCAATAAGCCTGTGTTCCAACTGGCCTTGGCATTATCATACATATACGTATATATATATATATATACATACAGGGTCCGGCTGGGAGGTGTGACGATTTTCAGAAAACTCGTACACAGTTATTTTTAGTCGAATTTCAATTTTTATTTTTTTAAAAGACTACATATATAATGCCATTTAATACACTGTAACAAAGACATTTTAAAAATGTAATTCATGTTTGAATTGGGTTTAACAATGCAAGTGGGGGGTCTAACGCATGCGTGATGGCTGTTGGTTACTCGTTGTTAGGCGCCATTTCAGTAGCCAGGAGCTGTGGACGATTGAACATCGCGTCTTTGTTGTTGAGACGTTTATTCAAACGGGTAGTTCGGTGGTGCTTACACAGCACAGATTTCGTACTCACTTCAATGTTGGTCGACGTGGCGCCGTTCCGTCTCGAAACACAATATTGAAGTGGGTAAAAAACTTCAGGACAACTGGATCTGTGAGGCCGGGAGCAGCTCGGGGAGGTGATCGAACCGTTAGGACCCCGGAAAACATCGAAAGGGTTCGACAAGCTGTGGAGGCCAGCCCTCGTCGGTCAGCGGTACGGCACGCTCATGCTCTACGGATGTCAGACAGATCAGTTCGTCGAATTTTGCACTTGGACCTTCATTATCACGTGTACAAAATCATGGTGGTTCAAGAACTGCAGCAGAATGATTTCGTACGGCGGTTTACGTTCGCAGAAAGAATGCTGGAACTGCTGAGGGATGCTGCTGTGCTGAGAAATGCTGGAACTTTTCCGCGCGTCTGCAAGAATGCTTGGACAAGAACGGCCGCCATTTAGATGATGTCATTTTTCAAACATGAATTACATTGTTTAAATGTCTTTGTTACAGTGTATTACATGGCATTATATATGTAGTCTTTAAAAAAAATAAAAATTGAAATTCGACTAAAAATAACTGTGTACGAGTTTTCTGAAAATCGTCACACCTCCCTGACGGACCCTGTATATATATATATATATATATATATATATATATATATATATATATATATATATATATATATACATATATATATATATATATATATATATATATATATATATATATATATATAAGCAAAGATTTGCGGTTGGGAGTAAATCCAAATGACTCCATGGTAAGATCTCCAACCTTTAATTGAACAAACAATGACAACGTTTCGATTGACAACATGTGACAAAGCCACACGCCTCCGTTTATCTTCCTCAAGAGTGATAAAATCATCTCAACATCCCCTTATATGCAAAGTGGGCGGGGTATATGCAAAGTGCAGTGGGCAAAGCTCGACAGCAGATGAAACCGTATCATACCGCTCTCGTGAACGAGACGTTACTGACCAAATTCAAAAATCAACCGCATATTAACGATTCAAAATAATCCTGTAAGCAATGCTGGATTATAACTCAAGTGTTTAGAAAATCAGGAACAATCATTACATTTAATTAAAAGTTAAACTTGTAAACAATTAAATTGTAAATTAAATTTAAACTGTAAATATATTACAGCAAAATATTTTAAGATAAAATAAAATTGCCATAATATCAAGATCATCACAAGTGGCCCTATGCGGTAAAGGGGAATGCGAGAAGGGGGGGGAGGTTATAGGGGGGATAAAATGGGGGGGGGGGGAACCAGAGGGGGGTTGGAAGTGGAGGGAGGGTTTGGGAGAGGGGTGGTTTGGAGGGAGGGGGAGGGGGGACTCCCCTCCCCCCCTCTTCCCCTCACACTCCCCTCCCCCCTCTGGTTCCCCCCTATAACCTATATCCCCCCTATAACCCCCACCCTTCCAGTAATCTTTTATATATATATATTGTATATATATATATATATATATATATATATATATATATATATATATATATATATATATATATATATATATATATATATATATATATATATATATATTGTTGTGGATCTCAAACGTCGGCCTTTCCCCTTACCAAGGGGGGATTAATCTTTTTTTATCTAGCCGACGCGATCCGGGGCTATGACGTTCCTTCCGGTCAGCGCTGAATAGGGTGGTAGGCCGAATTATTCCTATTACCTAATTACCAGCGCCTCCCAGGAAGCAAGGAAATAACCCCGCCCGAACCACGGTTTTAGTGGAAACGCCGAGCGACAGCGAGCCGCGATTTGGGCCGTTAACAGGAACTAACCCGATTTGAGCGGTTCCTAATCGTGCCATGTTTACCCAATGGAGAAATCACTAAAATGGTCGAATCAAGAGGAAAAGGAAGAACAATTGATTTATTAATTATTTACACAGGAAGAGGGAGAAGTACACACAGTGCAGCCTTAATGACAGTCTTAACTTATCCCTGGACATGGGCCCGCTCACACTCAGTCACACTCACTCACACGGGGTTTGTAGGTGGTCAGGCGATGGTCCAAGGAATGGCGTCCACAGCTCGCTCCGGTCCCTGACTCGCCCGCGAAGAAGATGGTAGGACGAAGTGGGTTGAGCAAACGGCGGTGTTCCTTGCGTGTCGGTTGACGCGGAGTGGACAATTATATGGGGGGATCGGTAAGCTGGGCTGGCGGTTACTTCGCGGCTCACGGCCACGTACCTAATAGAAATACCGGCGCTTTATATGCGCTCCCAGCAAGCCCCAAGCCAAATCCTCAACGAGTCCTTGCAATCAGTATAACAGCACCTCTCCCAACCAGTCCTCAACAATGGCGCTTTCCCACACGAAGTCCTCGAGCCCTTGCACAATCAAAGTCCCCCCCAGCGAGTCCTTTCACCAATGCCAAATGTGACAGTCCTCTTGATCAAAGCGCAATTGTGCCAGTCCTGGATAGTCCTGTGTAAGGGCATTGCGTGCGCGGTTATATAGCGCCGCCCAGCGAACCCTCTCGAATTTGCCAGACGCGCTCTCACCATGCCCCTTAGGCCATGCCCACTGAGCCCTGGTTGGTTGTTGGGGTCTTACCGGCTCCGCCCTTGACGTATGCTTGGTGTGGCCACACACCCCGACCTCACGCTCCTCCCCATTTTCCAGGCCTTACCTCGTGGCATTTGGCTGGTTTCAGCATCCTAATGCGAGGGGCAATAGGGCGCAGACTGGATGGTGCGCAATGGGGAATGGGGCGCAGACTGGATGGTGCCCAACGAGGTCAATTGGAGGGTATGCTGCAAAATGAACGGGGCCTACTCTTATTTATTTATTTGCACAACGCAGGTATCACTATTGGAAATGTCCTTATCTCACATATACTATGAAATAACTAACGTTCTAAGGTGGCCTACGTTGCATGTGGACTAACTATGGGGGGAAAACCTTTAAACTTTATTAATCATACATGTACATTTCAGAACCGCAACACTGCACCCCTCATTCTCCAGGCTCGTCCCCGAGCCGAACCCACACACCAGTAAGCCCGACCGGTTCTGATGCAAGGGTCAGGACTACTTTTTAACAATTAGTGTGACACTTAGGTGTGGTTACCCTCTACATTTAACCTAACACACTGTGTGCGACAGTTTTAAACACTAGATATGTCCCACCTACTGCGCTGTGTACTAACTAACTGACTCATGCCCACAATTAACCGAATTACGGAAAGAATCCTCAAACTACACATAAAGCCAGTGGGGAGCATGTTATTTACAAGACTACTAATTATTTACAATACTACAACCCAGGACCTGTCTTTTGTGGGAAAAGAATATAATTTTTGAGAAGAGGAAACAACTGAATGCACTGCACCAATACACCATACACCATATGCACAAAAATATAAAAAATGCACAAAAAGCACCAAAATGCACAATCATCAAAAGGCACAAAAACATTTCAAATTAATAAATGATGTCCTGTGCTTGCTTGGCTGCTGGGCCACGACGTCTTCTTACTTCATCTTCGGTGTGCCATCATCAAAGCTTAAAGTCTTCTTTTCCTGACACACCAAAGGAATTTAATAAAAAGTGCACAAACCGTGTCCGCTTTTTATTTTGGCCAGCAGGGCCAACTTAGGTGGTCTGACTGCATGGCATCGAGGCCACTTAAAAACACAGTGGTCCACAGGGCAAGATAACGCATGCTGCGATTGTCTGCCCAAGCAAAAGTGCCAG